>NC_058136.1:1492455-1521125 GCF_016433145.1 Gracilinanus agilis | reverse complement strand
GGGACCTGGAGGTCCTCTTACCATAGAGATGTGTAGGGATTAGCCAGTTCACAGTAACAGGAGGGAGAAACCATAGAGATAGGAAATGAGGTAGAAAAGAGGTATAAATGGGAGCCAGCATCAGTTGGTGGGTCTGTCAGGTGTGACAGTTGGGAAGTTTGCTGCTGTGTGTTGGGTTGGTGGTTGGTGGTTAGTTGCTGGAATATAAAGGCAGACCTGAGCATAATGAGAGCTTTTTAGCTTTAGCCTTTAGGGGGTTTGGGGTTTGGGGTTGGGCTGTTAGATTTTTATTCTTTCTTGAATTTTTTGAAAGGTGGCTGGTTTTCTTTGACAGACCTAATTAGGGTTGGATTAAACACTGATTGATTTGGTTTTGATTGGGCTGGATTAGGTTGGAACTTTGTGGGATGGTTGTTATTAGTGGTAGTTATAAGAAGTAATAGGTAGATATATAGGCAGTTTTAGCTAGTAAATACAGACAGTTATAGGATAACTAATATAGGCATTAGGAAATTTTCTTTCTCTACTTCTTTCCTGTATTTCTCTCCTTTACTATATTCATTTTATTATGTTCTTTTACTATCCCTATTTTAATTAAAATGTTAATTTTTAAAAGCATCTAGACATTTTCTTTCCTCGGGCTTAAAGGGATAATATTAATTTACAACTCTACTATAGTCTCATTAAAATTTAAAACAATTGGGGGCAGCTGGGTAACTCAGTGGATTGAGAGTCAGGCCTAGAGACGGGAGGTCCTAGGTTAATATCCAACCTCAGACATGTCCTATCTGTGTGATCCTGGGCAAGTCACTTGACCCCCATTGCCTACCCTTACCAATCTTCTGCTTCGGAGCCAATACACAGTTTTGACTCCAAGATGGACAGTAAGGTTTAAAAAAAAAAACACCTCAAATGATTAAAACCTGCTCTTTTATTTTGTCAAAACTCCTAATTTAACCCTTACAGAGACGAGGCCAGGAAAAGATGGAGGAGCTTCCCCAGAGGGACTCACTGGGGCTTCTTTGCTGCCTCTACAGGGAGCCTGGAGTCCCCCGGATGGCCTTGGAGAGGGACAGACTCTCAGCCCAGGTCAGTGTGTTCCAGCCCCACATGGGAGCCCCATCAGCCAGCGAGGCCCTTCCCTGGCTCTGACACAAGATGGGCTGCGAAGCTGCTGCCTCCTTCCTGCTGGGCCATTTCAGTCCCCACATCCTAGGCAGGAGGAACAGTCCTTCCCAGCTCTCTTCTCAGCTTTGGGAAGGATTCCTGGGTCCTTGGGCAGCTCTGACCCCCAGAGCTCCCCCCAGGCTGCCTCCTATGTTGGGTTTCTCCCCATCACAAGTGAGCGCTGAGGATGGCCATTGACTTTTTCTTCCCTGTCGAGGGATTGTGTCTTTGCTCTCTCTGCTTGCCTGGTGACACTCGCACCCTCTTCCTCTGCTTCTTCTCACTGTTCCCTCCTGAATCTGGTCTGGAGCAGAGCCTGAGGGTGTTTCCTGGACTGTGCAGTCCTCAGGGCAGACATTGTCCCCTGGTGCTGCTCTCTGGCTTCTTCCTCATATTCTCAAGTCTTCCCGAGTCTTTCTGGCTCCTTCCTTCCTCCCCCTTCTTAGCCCAAGTCAGCCAGTCTGGAGGAATAGCCTGGTGTGTGCCTGGCACTGCTCAGCCCAAAGGAAGAGAGAAGCCATTGGCCGCCCTCCAGGCACTCCCAGTCTGACTGAGGAGACCCCTCAGCAGCGATGTCCAAACAAGCTCTGTGTGGGTGGGATTTGTATGGGGAAACATTGATGGGTAACTTAAATATTATCTGGGTTCAGAGGAAGGGAGAGAAGGAAATAGGACAGGGCAATAGACTGGGACCTAACAAGTTGGGGAAACACAAATCAAGAATGGGTTTGGGGAGCAGCTGGGTAGCTCAGTGGATTGAGAGCCAAGCCTAGAGATGGGAGGTCCTAGATTCAAATTTGACCTCAGACACTTTTCAGCTGTGTGACCCTGGGCAATTCACTTGACCCCCATTGCATAGCCTTTACCACTCTTCTGCCTTGGAGCCAATACACAGTATTGACTCCAAGACAGAAGATAGGGATTAAAAAAAAAAAAGAATGGGTTTGGCAGTTGTAGGGAGTGACAGTTAGGATCCCAGCTGCCTCTCAGATCCAACTAGCCAGGGAGTCTATGAAATCAACAAATAACTGAGTAATTCTGGGACAAAAGGATTTATAAACACAGGTTTAATAATGACTAGGAGTTAGGGATAATGGAGAGAGGCCACACTAACCTAAACACTAAAAGACCAACACAATGGCTGGGAGATGGGTCAGAGACTACACTGCTCTAACACAGACTATTTACAGGCTGGAAGAGAATTGGGTCCTTCAGAGTGTTGTCCACTTCTGCTCCTCTTGATAGTACAGGAAAACAGGTCCACCAGAAAGTAAATCCAGGAAAGTTAAATCAAGGAGCTTGTCTCAGACTGAGATGTCCACCATCCCAGTTAGATCTTCTTGCTCACTTGATCTTTCGCTGGCTGGTCTTCCTTCTCTGTGATAAATCCACATTCCTCGGACTTTCATTTGGGATAGGTAAAAGCAGCCACTCGTGTCTCAGTCTTGACCAGAGTCCCCCAGGCAAACAGTTTCCTTCCCTTCATTCCATGGTTGGAACTCTCAGATCTTTAGAGAAGCCTGAGTGTTATTCTGCATTAAATATATAACTTTATAATTTCCTTCTAACAGGATGGAGCGAGGCATTGTGGGAGGGAAGGCTCTCCGGGTTCTGGGGAAATCATTGGATCCCCAGGGAAGGATTCAGCTTGGATTCAAAGGAAGCTCCCAGGCCAGAGGCAGGAGGGAGAACCTTCCCTGCAGGGAGACAGGCAGCCCTGGAAAGGCCCAGAATCAGACCAGGGAAGGTCTTGGCTAAGGATCAGCCAGGAGGCTAGGGTTCCTGGTTCAGTGGAGGAGGAGGGAGGAGTGAGGGGAGAGGAAGGGGCTGGAAGGTCAGTATATGCCAGTTCAGCTCCTTGTAGGAATGGTCAGGGTCCTTCCCAGGGACAGCCAGAATCAGGCATCTGGGGATGCACTAGAGAGATCCCCTGTGGCTTTTTTATCTACTCCAGAGTGTGATCCCCACACTGGCCTTCTGCTGCCGAGCTCCCTGACCCAGAGAGAATCTCAGGAGTTTGCAGAATAATAACACATTCCACTTTGAGGAGGATAGTGACAAACACCCAGATCACCTAAGGATACATAGTTGAGTTATGGGGGTGTATGAATCAATTGGCAAAAGTGATTAAAAACAAAAAAAATTCAAATAAAAGAGAAAAAAACTTGTGGATGAAATATAAAATGTCAAAGTCTTATATGCAAAAATGTAAGTAAAGGAAAAAACTTATAACAGGTCCTTGAATCAAGGCCCAATTAAAGTGATTTAAGCAATTGTGTGCTTACTCAATCTGTAGCCCAGACTACACAAAGTTTGCCACATTATAAGAGAGAAGGAAGGACTAGATTTTTGTGTGAAAGGGAAGTGTCATTCCCTGGTCTGATTTTACCTTCACTCTCAGGGATGGGGGAACCAGTATGATAGCCAACCTGTGGTACTTAACTAGGATGTGACTCAGGGAAGGCTAGCCTCTGAAAAATGTCAGAACAGCCACAACCTAGAACCCCAAACAAGATCAAGTCCTTATGTATTGGTGTAGAAGTTCATCAATCCTACATGGAGTGTTTTGGTCTCTTTTGACTTTGTGCTCCTAGGCACTGTGCAGATTCTCATCCATCCCTTTGGGATTGGTTGGTCTCCTTGACCTTGTGCTTCTTGGCATTGTATAATGGCTCTTTTGTTCCTTTCTCCTGGAATCAGACACAAACATTAATGACAGTCCCATAACATTTATGAAATAAATGGCAGATTTCTATAGTCTAAAGCAGTGGTTCCCAAACTTTTTTAGCCTACTGTCCCCTTTTCAGAAAAAATATTACTTAGCCCCCTGGAAATTAAGTTTTTAAAAATGTTAATAGAAATTAATAGGAAAGATAAATGTACCCGTGGCCATCACCGCCCCTCTGGATCGCTGCAGTACCCACCAGGGGGTGGTGGCTCCCACTGGTCTAAAGCTTTGGGGAATGCATTGATATTATAGCAAATATATATTTATATTAAACTTGTATTACTGGAAAATCAAAAAAGATTAATATTGATAATATTTTTCAAGTATAAAAATGAGAGAAAAAAAGAAACAGTGTTGTATTGCACATAAAAGGGAAAAGAATAATAAAAAGAATGTTTTAATAATCAAAAATATATAACTTAGAATCAGCGACACACCGTGTCAGCCAAGGAGAGATCACAAAGGTTTCTCACCCAAAATGAGATCCATTTCTTTTTAAAACTTGGCCATGAAATAATATGAGTGCAAATGATTTTTACAAAATAACAGATTTATAAAAACAGTAATATAGTAGATAATGCACATTCAAAGAAGTACCAAATTCCCAAAATTATAATAACATTTAATGAGAATAGCAAACAAATCCATTATTATATAGCATTCACTTGAGTTTATATATAGCCACTTGCTGTGTGATATTTTAAAAAATTACGAATTGATGGATACTTGTCCCAAATTCAACAGATAGAGCAAATCTTTCAACCTTGCCTGAGATATTTTTAACAAAATCTATTACTGCCATCATAAAAAATGTGGCAAGGGATCCCAGAAAAAAAAAAAACAAACAAAGCTGATGAACAAACTTTTTAGGTCTAAAATATTGAGTAGGCTGAAGAATTACAATTATAAAAAATATTTCGAAGCTTCTAGACTTCAGAAAAAATCCTTCACACTTCCCGGATGAGATTGTAACCCATTGTAAGCATAACTAAGCCTCTTGGGCACCTTGCTCCCTCTGGTATGAGACTGTAAAACTTTACAGACCTGTTTCCAATATATCTCACCCATTTCATGTGGAGCTGAGGACTAAATAGTCAAAATCACTTCAAATTTTTCAGCCAATACATTTTTTAAATTTTTTTTCAGCCAATACATTTTTAACAAATGCAGAATTGGGGAAATAAAATAGTGCCATCGCACATCTTTTCAACTTCCAATGGACTCTTATTTCTTGTTACAAACAACTCCAAAAAATCGCTTCTGAAGACTCCTTAAAATCAGTTGAGATGGGGGCAGCTGGATGGCTCAGTGGATTGAGAGCCAGCCCTAGAGATGGGAGGTCCTAGGTTCAATTCTGGCCTCAGACACTTCCTAGCTGTGTGACCTTGGGCAAGTCACTTAACCCCCATTGCCTAACCCTGTAACAAATAAAATTAATATAGAAGGATATATATATAAAAGATATTAGGGTTTAAAAAAATTAAAAAAAAATCAATTGAGATATCTAGCTCATTAAATTCTCTAAAGGTTGTTAAAATAGGTTGTAATCAGTGACAAAGTCCATCCGTAATATATATGACAGTTAACAAAGGCAAAAAAAAGATAGACAACATGTGATCCCGTGAAAGGGTTTGTGTAAGTTGACGATGAACGTAAACAATGATATTTTGCACAAGGTACAAATAAAATCATGTGACAGAATTTATCTAATAGCCAAAACCACAGTAGCTTAAAATGATTCAGTATATCAGAAAGATATTGATCAGATTCACATATGAACTTAAAACAACAAAATTAAATTGTAAAATAAATAATCAGAAAAGTACAAGATACAGAGACTTTCAGAAAATAATGGAATGTGAAAAGGCTACAAATTTAACCTCCAGACTCTTTAAAGTTTTGTTTTTTAATTTTTTGTATTTTTTACCCATTCAAGTTCCTTTTGTTGGAACTCTGACAGAGAGAATTCTTTGCTGAACTTAGTGTGGAGGAATCCCAAATTGGATATATTTTACAGTCTGCCCAGGCCCAAATGGCCATGGGTTGTAGGGAGATGAATTTATTTCCTGAATCTCAGGCAAGATAATCGCAAGGACCAGTGCACCCAGGAATGGTAGGAAGAAAAGACATAGCTGTTTGAAATAGGTAATGTACTGTTCTTCTATAGAGTGAGCCATGCTTGCAATTCTATTCCTGTTTGTAAGAGTAACCTTCCTTCCCCTTCCTCTTTGGGGTCAAATGCTAGGGGCATGTGCTGCTTCATTCATGTGGAAAGGGAGTTAGAGTTAGAAGCTCTCCTCAGGTAAAAGCCCTTTAGGAGGCTAATTATTGCCTAAGACAGTGATGGGCAAACTTTTTTTTTGGCTATTTTTATTTTAAACATTTATTAATATTTATATTTTAGAGAAGTTAACATGGTTACATGGTTTATGCTCTTACTTTCCCCTTCACCGATGGGCAAACTTTTTAAAGAGGGGACCAAAGGAAAGGAAATGCTCATCTGTCAGTCTGTTTCTAAGGCAACTCTTTCAAAGTTTCATTGTATTGTATCCTACTCATTGTATTTGTCAGATTAGGAATAATGTCATGCACTAGAAACTCCTTGGTTGCCCTCCAGCGCATCCTAGAGCTGCTTCTCTCAAACCTCCATTGGGCTCTTACAGACTCAGCTTCTAGTGCTGACTCTTACACTGACAAAGGGTGGGACCTTTGGGCCCCTCCCTTCTCTGTGGGTCAGTTTCCTCCTGTAACTGACCAGAGGTGGGCTCTGCATTGTGATATGGCTTTCAGCCCTCTGTGCTCTGCCTTGGGCTGCTCTAGGAGGAGGTGATGTTCAAGGATGTGGCTGTGGACTTCACAAGGGAGGAGTGGCGCCTCTTGTCCCCTCCCCAGAAGGAGCTGTACAAGGAGGTGATGCTGGAGAATGTCCGGAACCTGCTCTCTGTGGGTAAGGAGCTTCTCCCTGCTGCCCGAGTAGGCCATCCAATCAAATATCATCCTCAGCAGCAGACACAGTTGGGTGCAGTTTTCAGGCATGAGGAAGGGAGGGAATGGATGAAGTGTTTATAAAGACCTATTCTTGTCCCAGGGCTCTGCTGAGTGTTTTCTCTGTAATATAAAGGCACTTCTTCCTCACCTTCATCTTCCTAATTAAGTAACACAATTGTCCCCATTTTACAGATGAAGAAATAGATTTGATAAAGTCTTGTTCTGAGGCACCCACATAGGAGTTGTCTGTGGGGTGCCGGGAGCCCCTTCAAGAAACAGGTTCCTCATCAGGTTTCCATCATGTCAATGCAGATGGCAGAGCCATGCAGGACCCCTGTTATCTGAAAATCAGGCCACAGAATGGATGGATGACCTAATCAGACCCCTCTGTGTTACCCTCTTCTAATACCTTTTATTATTAAAATTATTATAATCTATATTTTTAGGATAGCCCCAAGTCTAATAGAAATCCCTTCCTAGAAATCTTCTAACTACTCTATAATAAACCAGCATTTAACAAGTTAATAGCTTCTACCCTTAATAAAAAAAAAAAAAAAGGTAGGAGAAACTGTTTTTTTCTCTCTGTCTCAGAGTTTGAAGGTTATAGCATGGCAAAACAAAAATATCTTTTTGCCTCAATCCTTTCTCACACTGAATATAACCCCATGAACCTAAACATTCTCACATTTCACTACTTTCCCATGTTAGACTTGTCCCCGCAAATTTGAGAGTTCTTACACTCTACTTCACTTTTGAAATATGTTGAAGGTCTGTTATCAGAATAATAATTGGATAACTTAAGGTCTTGGTAGCCTTGAAATTTGTTTAGACTAAAATATAATCGATATGAGAAATTGAAATTTAGTTGCCAACTTTCCTGTAACCTTGCTTCTAGCAGTGGGGAAATGTAGTCCTTCCTGCCTCTATTCCCTGGCCCCTGCCACCTCCCCTTCTAGCTGCCTCTCATTTCCAGAAAACTACGGACAGAGTCCAGCCTTTTCTGAAGAAAATACCCTACAACCTAATGTTCTGGATCTAGATTGTTTCACCGACCTTCTTTCCCCCCACCAACCTCCTCTCCCCATCTTAAATGCTGGGGAGAGTCTCTTCCAGGAGTCCCTATAAGCCTCCCACAGGCCCTGTTTACCCTCCTCTGTGATTGTCAAGATGAATGGACTGACTGAGAGACAGCATTGGATCAATGAGGATTATTGAGTTCCCCAGGAGAGGAGGCAGAGACTCCCTGTGAGATGAGTCCACAAGGCTCAGAGTAGTGTCAGGGAGGGAGGAGCAGGCAGGGTGATGGGACAAAAGCCAATCCCTTGAGGTCCCTCTGTCTGAGGCTTCAGACTGACCTAGAACACTGCCCCTTGGACCCAGTGTGAGAATTTAGGAGTTTCTTCCAGAATGGACTAGAACAGGATGGGGGAGGGGCCTTTTGCTCATTCCAGGTCCCCCAGCAGGATAAAAGGCACATCCTACCCTGAGCACCTGCATTACAGACAATGAGGGGGGAGGGCAGACTCCTATAGGAAACCCCATGGACAGAGTCTATGAGTGGAGTCACTGGAATCCCCAGCCTTTCCCTAAGGAGAACTCAGTGACAAGCTTCTCTCTATCCTCCTATATGACTGATTCTCCCTTGCCCAGGGCTTCCAGCTCCCCTAGAAGACATGCTCTCTTCTTTGGAGCAGAGGGAAGCCCTGTGGATGCTGGAGCAGGAAGGCCTGAGGAGCTGCTGCACAGGTGAGTGAGGGGAGAAGAGGTGTGGGAAAGCCGGGGTGATCATTAGTTTTTGTGTGCTCTGGTGAAGTCAGGGCTAGATTTGTGGGCAAGAGGAGTGAATTTGTAATTCTTTTTCAGAGGTTTTAGCAGGGGTTCCCTGGGCTAGTCAGTGAACCCTTGGGCCTCAGTTTCCCTATCTATGAGATGAGGCTGTTGGACTCCATTTCCTATCAGCTCTCTTCATGGGATCAGTCTATGACCCTCTAAGAAGTCAGTGTTTGGGACTGAAGGGCCTGGAAGTCTCCTGAAGGGCTTAGCTTATTCCCTCTGAGCTCTTTAGTATCTAGAAACATGTATAAGGGCTTGCTCTGTGCCAGGTCCTGGGCTAAAGGGCTGCAGTGGAGATCCCCTGCCCTCAGGGGGCTCACCCTGTGCAGGAGCAGATAGCAGCATACCAACAGTTCTGTAGAAACCCTCTAAATTCCATCTCCAGGGCAGCCAGTCATGAGAGGGAAGTCTCTGAAGAGAAGGAGCACTAGAGGGGTCTAATGGGGGGAGGTGACCTTTGGCTTCAGGAGAACCAGACTGGGGATTCTTTTTTTTTTTTTTTTTAAACCCTTACCTTCTGTCTTGGAGCCAATATTATGTATTGGCTCCAAGGCAGAAGAGTGGTAAGGGTAGGCAATGGGGGTCAAGTGACTTGACGCCCTAAACCTGAGGGCAGACTTTGGACAGTATCTCATGGAGACAAAGAGGTCAAGTTAGAGTGTTTGGAGCATTGGGGAAAAATGGTTTATTGGTGCCCAGTGGAAGAGAGCCCTTAGCTCCTTAGTCGGAGAAAGGCTGAAGATGAAAGAACAATGGGGGCCCTGCAAGGTAGGAATAGATAGACTTAGTTGAGGGATGGGATGGGCTTTTTTGTGCATGGAAAGAGATTTTCTTTAGCTAGGGGAAGAATGACCTTTTCCTCTGATCCTGAGGCCAGAAAGCAAAAGGAGGCAGCTGAGCTTGGTGAGATGTAGATAATAAGAGAGCTCTGCAGAGAGGTCCAGCTTTTGTTCAGTGGAAGATGAAGCCAAGTCCTGGGGTGAGAAGGTCAGGTAGTGGATGGGAGGAATCCATGAGGGAGAGATGGAGACCAGGGAACTATTTGGAAGTCTCCTGTGCTGGATGGTAAAGGGAGTCCATGAGGGAGATGTCACAGGATTCCCTTGCCATGGTGAAGACTCAGCTGAGGTCAGGGATCCTCAATGTAGAGTGGATCCAGGCAACTGTTTTCCTGATTTTCCTTCTCTCCATTGACCTGCAGCCCATGAGCAGGAGTGAAGACTGCTGCCTTACTTGGAAGCAATCCTTGGCTAAGCTTTTGTATAAATCATCAGGCCAGACCCTTTCCTGGTCTCTGAGGCTCAGACTTTGTCCTGTTCTTGGACAATCAGGTGACCATAGCACCTTATTTCAGGGAGATGAGAAGCTTCTGGGATCTTCAGGATTGGGTCTGTGCTAATTCCAATGGAGTTATTGTTGACTGCTGGGAAATAAGGGCAGGAGAGGGATAGAAACATGGCTGAGGCCAGAGCATGCATTTGCCTTCCAGGAGAGAGACCAGAATTCAAGGTTCCAGATAGAGATTGTGCCTGATTTAAGCCCTGGGCCCAGTCAGTAAACATGGATTAAATAATAAATATGTTCTAGGAACTGTGCTAATCTGTTAACATACAAAGGGAGGGAAACACTAGTCTGGGCTGTCTTGGAGCTCACAATCTAGAACTCGGACATGGAAGTGGTTTAGAAAGAAGCAACAGAGCCTCAATCTCACTCTGAGATGATCCAGGGTGAAAGGAGTGTTGGGGAATGGAAATGCATTTAATTCAACAGGGAAATCAGGAATTAGAACAGTGAAGAGAATGACAGTTTACGGAGAATAGCAATCAAAGGAGGAAATAATCCTAATTTGAATGATAAAAATAAACATCGCCATTTGCTTATGGCCCCTAGTATGTGCCTTACACTTCATAAATATTATCTCATTAGATCCTCATAGGAACCCTAGGAGTCACTTGATATTATGTCGATGTTATAGTTGAGGAACCTGAGACCAACAGAGCTCCTGTGACTTGCCCAAGTCTTAACTTAAAAGGCCTAGCATGTTTCTGAGGTACATTGAGAATGCACCACCACTTGTATTGGGATTTCAAAAAAATAATATCATGAAAATGCCAGTATCTATATAAGGTGGGAAACAGGAAGAGACTTGTATGAGCTTTCTTGCCCATTTCCTTTTTAGAAATAATAATGGACTGTAAAAACAAAATTGCAAGACTGTTAAATTAAAAGGACAAAGACTACAGAAATATAAAGGTTTAAACTAGATACTTTTGATATATGTAATCAAAATATTTTCAGTGATAATGTGAAGTGAAGCTCATAGATGAACTTCCCTTCGGGTCCAGGTGTAAGGAACGCTAAAGGGACTCTTATTATGAAAAATAAACTATTTATTGAAAAATATATGAGGATAAAAAGGATTTCTAACTAAGGGATTCTAACTCCACCCAAATAAAACTCCCTGGTTCCATAAGGAACTGTTTCTCCTGTGTCCAGAGATACAGTGATCCTCCCTGATTTGACTAACCCAAATTTTTACTATTCTAATAAACTAACACAATTATCCTTATAATTCTTAGCTTTGCCTCCAAGTTATAAAAAGAACAGAGACTAGCTGGTTGAATCTCAACAATAATCGTTAGGACTCTGAGCCTTCACAGACTCGGAGTCCAAACTAAAGACCAGGATTTTTCTTTGGTCTTCTCAGAGTTAAATCAATCTATAAATAGTATAATAAGGAAGTTCTGGGTCAAGGTGGAGGATATCTTGAGTGACAGGAACCTTGGAATGTGCCCAGGGTGGTGTGAGCCAGGGCCAGAAGACAGTTGGAACCACCCTATAAATCCACAGGGATAACAGGAAATTGGGTCTCATTTTTGAGAATTCTTGGGAGGGAGGTGGATTGGAGGGATGGTAGACCCTAGACCTGCAATCCAGCATCCATATCTGATTGTCATAGGAAATCAATTACCTGCTAATTAACAGAGCTGAGAGAGACATTACCACAACCAACAAGAAGAATATCACTAACCTTCCCCATCCTTTGGCTTGTGCCACAGCTGGCCTAAGCCAGGGATTGAGAGAGGGAGAAGAATGCTCCAGCCTATTACCAAATCTAACATCCATTTGATTCAGTTCACCTTTATTTATTTAAATTTACCTTCATATTCCCAAACCCTTTATCCTATTTCTTTGTTCCTAACCCTTATAGATAGTAAATAAATCCTGTTACAGTTCAATCAAAGAAGATTGGTGTTCCTTTCCTAAGTGGTGAATCATCTATAGCTGATTAGGGAAAGGATTTATAAACTGCAGTTAGAATAGCATTTATCCAGGGAGCATATCTATACCAGCCCAAACCAATCCTTTACCATCAAATCCAACCCCAAACCAGGGCTAGAGGAATTGTTAAACACTTATACAACTCCCATTAATTTGGGCTCTATTGTAGAGGCAAAGGTTTCACTAAGCTGATCTTCATAGGTTTGGGGTCATTGACACTTTGGGTAGCCACCTGGCAAACACTTCACCCTGTAGCCAAGGTTTGTCCAGTGCCTGTGATTCTGGTGCCTACTTGGCAGACTCAGTCAACAGAGCCTGTCAGGCCAAGTGAGGCTTAGCTGCCTTCTTATTACCAACCTGCCTCCAATTTCCACACAACAATAGCAATAGATAATAGTGTTTCCCAAGTTGGAAAAAGAAAACACTCTGCTCCTTCAGGTCTTTCAGTCAGAGAGAGAGGCAAAAATGTTACCTTCTCCAGCCCTGAGACAGAATCCCTGAGTGTGTGACTGCCAACTGCCAGAGACCAACCATCACTCTGCCACATGCAGAGAGAGAGTAACTGTCAAGATAGATGGTTAAATTGTCAGCATTTGAAATTAACATTCTCAGTTCTGCTTCAAACTCCAGTTCTTTCTGAAGCCAGCTTCTCTACTTCTTATCTCTAAACTAATTCAACAATACTTATTTTCTAATGTCATCCTTCTAGTTCTCTCCCTTTGAGCATATGGAGAGATTTTAAAAAAATCTGCTGTATGCTTCCTATTCTATGTAATTCTTAAACTATATCTAACATTATTATATTTTAAAAATGGTCTTAGATCTTATGCTTATCTTATCCTATTCTTATTGCTATACCTATCTATGCTAATCTGTACTAGGGATATAAATCAAAGATGAGAAAATTTCAATGAAAACATACCTGCACAAATGCAAGTGTAAAACATACAGTTACAGAAATTTAAAATGCAAAACACAAACTTGAAAAACATTTGAAATACTAAATAGTTAAAAAAACCAACTTATTTATTTTACAAAAAACTAAAGTATCTAAAATAATAACTGCAAAACTCACACAAATTGCCTTTTACAAATCCTATTTGAACAATTCAGTTGAAACTGTTTACTATGCTAAGACCTTATCCTATCCCTAATACAGAAAACCAAAACTAACTACATTAAAACTCAAAATCAACTTGCTCTACTAATCAAAACTTTGTAAGAATTTAACTACGTACACACATCTATAGAAATATAAAGATATATACAATTTCTATACCTTACAAAAGGATTATGGACTCAACTTTATGTATGAGATATATTTTTAAATATAGGAAATGCCCTGTTTTTGTTTAAATTGTATTTAGTAGAAGGATTTCATTTTTGTGAAAAGAGGCATTTAAAGAAAAGTAATGTGTACTCTCAAGGACTAGGGAACATAACAAAATCTTTTGTCTTGTATGAGTGCAAAAAAGAGCTGAATTTCTACATCTGATTTCAGATACTGGAACAAAACATAAGGTCGAAACCAATTAGGACAGGAATTACATAATACTTATAGAGAAGCCAGATGAAATAATAGGAATATTCAGTCTACATGCACCTAATTGCATCATACCTAGGAAGAGAGGATTGAGGATTGAATGTCTAGACCAGTGATGGGCAAACTTTTTAAAGAGGAGGTGAAAGGAAATGCTCATCTGTCAGTCTGTTTCTAAGGCAACTCTTTCGAAGTTTCATTGTATTGTGTCCTACTCATTGTATTCGTCAGATTAGGAATAATGTCACCTGGTCAGATAAAACATTTCAAGGGGCCGCATCTGGCCTGCAAGCTGTAGTTTGCCCATATCAAGTCTAGACAATCAAAAGGAAAGCAAAAAGATTGAAAGAGAATTGTCTATTACTGTGGACAGAGCATGCCCAGTCACAAGATTTGATCACAGCCACCAGGATCTCAGGTCAAGTCACACTCATCTAGGCTTTCTGATGTCTGTTAGGAATGTACTAAAGCTAGCCTATCCCAAATCCCAGATTTGTTATGAAGAGCCAATGAGATTATATGGAAGGCTCTTTGGTATTTAAATTGTTCTTTAGCTTTGAGGTAATGGCATTTTCAAAGGATGAATTGTGCCCATTTAAGTTGGAAGACTTTTCTTCTTATATGAGGAAATAGGATATAAAACAGTTTATGTTCTGACAGTTGAGGAAAGGAGATAAGAGGTGTATATGTATGTATATATATATATATATATATATACACACACACATATGTATGTATGTATGTTTTATTGTTTGTTTCTTTTAGGAGAGTTCAGAACTGAAATGAAGGCGAATCCAACAGAGATGAGCCCTTCTGGGAAAGAAATGGACCTACAAAGATTCATGAGTGATGATCCCGATAACTTTGCTTTCAGAGAATTCTGTGTTACATCTCAACATTCATCTCATATTGAGCATCAAAGAATGCAAACTGAGGAAAAATCAAGTGAAAGTAATCAGCGTAGAAAGATGTATATGCACAGGGCCAGTCTTGCTAGACATCAGAGAATGCACACTGGTGAGAAACCTTATGAATGCAAGCATTGTGGAAAGACATTCATAAATAATTCCAATCTCACTGTCCATCAGAGAATGCACACTGGTGAGAAACCTTATGAATGCAAACATTGTGGAAAGGCATTCCGTCAGAGCTCCAATCTTGCTGTCCATCTGAGAATCCACAGTGGGGAGAAACCTTATGAATGCAAGCAATGTGGAAAGACATTCACAAGTAGCTCCAGTTTGGCTTATCATCAGAGAATCCACACTGGGGAGAAACCTTATGAATGCAAGGAATGTGGAAAGACATTTTGTCAGAGCTCCAGTTTTGCTGTCCATCAGAGAATCCACTCTAGGGAGAAACCTTATGAATGCAAGCTATGTGAAAAGACATTCCGTCAGAGCTCCAGTTTTGCTGTCCATCAGAGAATCCACACTGGGGAGAAACCTTATGAATGTAAGCTATGTGGAAAGACATTCACAGGTAGCTCTAGTCTGGCTTATCATCAGAGAATCCACACTGGAGAGAAACCTTTTGAATGCAAGCAATGTGGGAAGACATTCAGTTTGAGCTCCAGTCTTACTGTCCATCAGAGAATGCACACTGGGGAGAAACCTTATGAATGCAAGCTGTGTGCAAAGACATTTACAGGTAGCTCCAGTCTTGCTGTGCATCAGAGAATCCACACTGGGGAGAAATCTTATGAATGCAAACAATGTGGAAAGACATTCACAAGTAGCTCCAGTCTGGTCTATCATCAGAGAATGCACACTGGGGAGAAATCTCATGAGTGCAAACAGTGTGGAAAGACATTCAGTCAGGGATACAGTCTTACTGTCCATCAGAGAATCCACACTGGGGAGAAACCTTATGAATGCAAGCAATGTGGAAAAACCTTCAGTCAGAGCTCCAATCTTGCTGTCCATCAGAGAATGCACACTGGGGAGAAACCTTATGAATGCAAGGAATGTGGAAAGACCTTCAGTCAGAGCTCTAATCTTGTTGGCCATCAGAGAATGCACACTGGGGAAAAACCTTATGAATGCAAGCAATGTGGAAAGACATTCTGTTTGAGCTCCAGTCTTACTGTCCATCAGAGAATGCACAGTGGGGAGAAATCTTATGAATGCAAGCAATGTGGAAAGACATTCCGTCAGACCTCCAGTCTGGCTTATCATCAGAGAATACACAGTGGGGAGAAATCTCATGAGTGCAAACAGTGTGGAAAGACATTCAGTCAGGGATACAGTCTTGCTGTCCATCAGAGAATCCACACTGGGGAGAAACCTTATGAATGCAAGCAATGTGGAAAAACCTTCAGTCAGAGCTCCAATCTTACTGTCCATCAGAGAATGCATACTGGGGAGAAACCTTACGAATGCAAGCAATGTGGAAAGACCTTCAGTCAGAGCTCTAATCTTGTTGGCCATCAGAGAATGCACACTGGGGAGAAACCTTATGAATGCAAGCACTGTGGAAAGACATTCTGTTTGAGCTCCAGTCTTGCTGTGCATCAGAGAATCCACACTGGGGAGAAACCTTATGAATGCAAGCAATGCGGAAAATCATTCACAAATAACTCCAGTCTGGCTTATCATCAGAGAATCCACACTGATGAGAAACCTTGATATGGTGTTAATGCCTAAGCTGGAAAGGCCAAAAATTATAGACCAATTCCTTAATGACTATCATTACTGAAACCTTAAGTAATAAACACTAGCAAGGAATCTACAGCAGCCCATCACAAGGATTATTCCCTGTGAGCAGGTGGAATTTATTCTGGGAATGACTGATTTCAAATTGTGAAAACTATCAGGATAATTGACCATGTCAATAACAAAACTCCAAAGATAGGATCAGCTCTCCTCTTGTCTAGTTTTAGCCAAGCATATCAAGAACTTGAAGTATCTCTACTTGACACTAAGAGTTCCCAAGTCACTAGAGTAAGCTCACAACTCCAAAGCCCACCTTTGGCAGTGCTAGGTAAAGCAAAAGACCTATTGGTTCTCATAAAGTGGTGGAGCAGCTGGAAGTGATGTCGAGAAACCATTATAAAATGCCAGCTCAAGGATTTAGTCAGGCTTTCTGCATTGGTGAGCTGGACTGTAGGAGGAGACTTTTCCTGGATTCCTCATTGGCTTCCAGTGGTGAGTGGAGCGATTCCTTCCTTGGTTATTCAGTGTGGTGACCTCATTTGTGCTTTGGTGGGACAGTCTCTTCAGCAAGAGTTCTGGTGAGATTCTGAGTGGTTATAGCCTCGTGTGCAGCAGATTCTTCAGCATCTTCTGGTTCTTTGGATTTCAGGTTCCTAATTAGGACTTTGGATTCTGGTAATATTTACTTTCAGATTCGCATTTGCAGTCTGGAGGCAGGATTAAATTTAGGGTATTTGTAGTTAGGCAGTAATTTCTGTCTCTTTATCTACACTTTTCCACTTTCACTCTTTTCAATTCTTTGTAAATAAAGCTGCTGAAATCCATCTTGCCTTAAGCTATAATATTTTTAAATGGGTGATCACAATATTACTTTAGAATTCTCATATTTAGCCTAAAACTTAAACTTAAATTCTTACAAAACTAAGAGAAATCATGATTACTTCAATAGATGCAGGAAAAGCATTTGACAAATCACTACAACCATTCCTGTGAAAAACACTAGCAAGGGGGGGCAGCTGGAGACTCAGTGGATTGAGAGCCAGACCCAGAGATGGGAGGTCCTGTGTTCAAATCTGGCATCAGACACTTCTTACCTTTGTGACTTAGGGCAAGTCACTTAACCCTCGTTACCTATCCCTTAACATTCTTCTTCCAGGGCTAATACACAGCATTGATTCTAAGACAAAAAGTGAGTTTTTAAAAAAGGAAACAAAACAACTAGCAATTAGAGTAATAAATGGAAATTCCTTATAATAACATGTAGTATCTATTGAAAACCATCAGTGAGTACCATCTACAATGGGGACAAGTTAGAAGCCTTCCTAATAAAAAATGAAGTAATGCTGTCCATTATCACTATCAATATTATACCAGCATTTTAGCTTCAACAATAAAAGTAGAGAAAGAAATTCAGGAAGTTAAGTTAGACAATGACAACAATAAATGAATACTCTTTGTTGATCATGTGATGGTATACTTAAAGAATCAACTAAAACATTCATTGAAAGAATAAATAATTTTAGCAAAGTTGCAAGATACAAAATAAACCCATATAACTCATCAGCATTTCTATATATTTCCAGTAAAGTTGAGCAGCAAGATTTTGATAGAGAAATTTCATTCAAAATCACTCCAGACAATATATAATGCCTGGGAATTGACTTGCCACAGCAAATAGGGACTGTATCAACACAATTACAAAACACTTTTCACAGAAATAAAGTTAGATCTAAACAATTGGGAAAAACATTAATATAATGAAAACGACAAATCTCCCTCAGTTTGTTTTTTCTGTGCCACATCAATCCAATTACCAAAAAATTATCTCATAGAACTAAAGATAATGATAAGAAAATTCATCTGGAAGAACAAGAGTCCAAGAACATCCAGGGAATTAGTGAAAAAATATGAAGGATGGTACCCTGGCAGTACCAGATCTTAAATTATCCTAGCAAGCTCTAATCATCAAAAGATCTGGGACTAAGAAATAGAAGGGTGGATCAAGGAAACAGACAAGGGGTAAATTACCTCAGTACTCTAGTGTTGATATACCCAATGATCCCAGCTTGTGTAATACAATAATTTGGGAATAACTGGGAAATCAAAGAGAAAGAAAACAAAAACTGATTGATAGACCAGTTTTATTTGTGCCCTTAATTAAATGATTTCACTAAGCAATGCATTCACTTTTATTTT
Source organism: Gracilinanus agilis (assembly GCF_016433145.1). NCBI lineage: Eukaryota > Metazoa > Chordata > Mammalia > Didelphimorphia > Didelphidae > Gracilinanus > Gracilinanus agilis. Next base: position 1,502,737 of record NC_058136.1, on the reverse strand, counting down.
GTCTACTTTGCTAAAGGAAAAATCTCTGAAAAGAATTTTGGGCTAGAGAAAAGATGCTTCTTGCTAATTTTCTCCCAAACACAGATATATGAACCTAGTGACTGGGGCCACTGTTGGTTAAGTGTTAACACATTTAGTGGGTGAGATGGGCATAGCCTGGCCTGAGGTTACCCCATTGGCCCAATCAGGAAGCAGACGCTGGGAAGGCAGGTCACCAGGAACACCTGCGGACACCTGCTAATCCTAGATGACAGGGTAATTACCATCTGTAATATCATACACTGTGATTCACATATAGTAGTCTAACAGTGCCCCCTGCTGGAGGAAGGCCCCAAGGTCTCCCAAGATTAAAAACCAAATTTCCCATTCATGTAGTCTCAGACCATGCTGCTCTTGGCATCCCTGGCTCCTCTGCTAGACATAGGACCCAAGAATTATACACCAACCCTCTTTTTAGTCTCAAACTACCTTGCTCCACTGTCAGCTAGAAGCTGTGCAAAAAAATGTTCTTTTAGGGTTGAAGGCTGTCTAGATGCTGCCACTATTGAGAATGTGGGAAGGTTGTTGTGCAGAAGCTATTTCTGGATGCTTTAAGGAGAGAACATGCCTATCTTCCACAGGGACACTTCACCAAAAACTAGACTGAAACACAAACACAACTGGAATTCCAAGAAGAGATAAAAGAAGATTTTTTTAAAGATTGAAAACTGTTTTTGCAAATGAGAATGCTTGAAAAAAATTGGAAAATAAAGGAAATCTATGAGAGAAGAAATTACAAAGTGAATTGGCATGTTAGCTTAAGAAGTACAAAACCTTTCCAAACAACCAACTTCCCCAAAGTAGAGTGGACTACAAAGAAGCAAATGACTCCATGAGATAACAAAAATATTCAAACAAAGTCAAAGGAGTGAAAAAAGAAGGAAATAGAAGTTATCCCAGAGTAAAGACAACTGACCAAAAAAAAGATGGAAAGGAGAAATGTAAAGAGCATTAGTCTGTCTCAGTGTCATGACCAAGAAAATGCCTAGACAACATATTTTAAAGGATCTTTAAAGAAAATTGCCTAGATCTCCAGAATATTCCTTAGAATATAGAATATTCTATAGGACAGAATATTCCAGAAGGCATAAGATACAGATTTAAGGTCAAGAATGATTTAGTAGTGAAACTGTGGGGAAATTTTCCCATACTGAAATAGAAGCCTTTCAATGAAGAGACCAGAGTTTCCTAAAAATTTTTTTCAAGCATTCTCATGAAGTGTCCCTGTGGAAGATAGGCATGTTCTCCCCTCCTTCCGCAAAAAGATCACTCGTGACTCCCTGATTCCAAGGGTGCTGTGTGCTGTGTGTGCTCTTTCTGAATGGCCCGACATTCTGTTTCCAAGCCTGTTCAAGTATAACAATGAAACAGGTTTACTTTAAAGAAACCTGCTGATTCCTGAAAGAGGGCAGCCCCAAAGCCAACCCAGGCATTCTCCACACCGATGCACTTAAGATTTTCCCCAGGAAAAGCTCGGCAAAGGTCTTAGGACAACAGCTAATACCACGTTGAGGAGGCTAATAATCCCCAGAGGTCCAAAGGCCCGTTTGGCCAGAATTGCTAACAGCCTGTTCCTGGGATCCCAGAGATGCCACCGAGCTCCACAGACGTCTGGAGAATCTTCCCTGCAGTTTGCTGAGTGTCATGCTTAATCCTTTGAGCTAGTGGACATGGGTCACGATTTCCCCTCATTTCTTCATGCCAGAGCACCAAGATTGAGGAATGGCAGCGCAGCTCTCCCGAGGCAGCAGTGAGCCTGTCCAATGGCAGGCGGTTCCTGGTGATGTTTTTGCTGCGAAGCCCATCTCTTTGTGGAGGAAATGCTTGAACTGCATCCTGAGCCAATGGCTCAGCCTCAGCAGAGATGCTCCTAATTGTGTTACTGCCATCATTCCGAAGGTGGGGGCCAGAAGGCTCTAGTCCTGCAGAGGAGGCGCCACTGGCCTCTGCCTGGATCTCTTGTCACGTACATGCCGCCACGTGCCTCCTCCCTCGGCGCCAGCCTGTCCCCTTGGCCCACAACATGATGCTCAACTGAGGCTGGTGCGGTGACACAAGCCAAACCACCCGACCAGGAGCATCCGGGAGGCAGGCTAGAGAAAAGGCAGGAACCACAGACCTAAAAGTGCCCCGGGCTCATCCGCCCGCCTGCCCGCCCGGGAAGTCTGTCCACAGCTCCCATGAAGCAGTCACAGGAGCAGAGGATACGGCCCTCCGAGACCCATCCTGCACCCTGCTGAGCGCATCTTGGCACAGACCAATGTTGGGGCCGCAGTTGCTCCTCAGCTGAGTCTAGTCTTCCCATTCTCCAATTGCTTCTTTGTAGCTCCTGTCAGACCAAATTGGGAGCTGTCCACAGTCTCAAGTGGCAAGCAGCCTGTGGGGCAAGCCAAGAGGAACTGCATAAAGAAAAGAAAAGAAAAGAAAAGAAAAGAAAAGGAAAGAAAAGAAAAGAAAAGAAAAGAAAAGAAAAGAAGAGAAAAGAAGAGAAAAGAAAAGAAAAGAAAAGAAAGAAAAAAACCCAAAACTGCTTTTCTTCTTGGGTTTCAGTCTTGGGGAATCCCTTTTTAACTAGGATTTAAAAAAAAATCTCTTTCCAAGTGAGAACCTTGAGGGGATCCCATGGTACAGCTGAACAACCTATCCAGAGATCTGACTCTGTTTCCTAAAGGAGGCTTGAAACCTGAAGGCTGGCTTTCCTTTACTCCCTACCTATTATTATTTTCTCCTTGACTATTTTCAAAATAATTGTTTTTTTCTTTTTCCTCTTAAATTAAAAAAAAACCACACACCTTTTTCTTACTATTCTCTAACAACAACAAAACATATGGACAAAAATACACTCCTGCATGCAAACACACACACACACACACACACACACACACACACACACACACATTTCTGGGAGTTCATTACTCAGCCCCTCCTTTGACCATCCTAAGACATCTTTAATTAGTAATAGCTAATTAAGAGGTGGTTCTTTAGACCCTCAGCCATTCCACAAAGTGACAGGTGAGATTTTGCATGTGTGCAGGAAACATAGTATTATAGAACTTTTCAGACCAGCTCAAGTCTATGAAAGGACCACATTCCTCAGGACAAAGAAAATGCAAAAATCTAGAGTGAATGGAGCCATTCTCCCTAATATAGGCTTTATAATCCAGGGTTGATCTTGATATAAAAAGAATACAGTATAAAAAAATTAATTCTCACAACTAATGAAGTGAATGTAGCCAAGATTTGAAGGAAAGCAGTAAATTAGGGAAAAATTTATAGATTTTCTCAAAAAGAGTTCTTATATCTAATATAGAGAGAGAACTTTGTCAAATATATATGAATATAGCCATCCCTCAATTGGTAAATGGGCAAAAGATAGGAATAGATAATGTTAAAAGAATGGAGGTAGGGATATATATATATATGCATATATATATATATAAATGAATGTATATATGTATGATATGATCTCTTGCTTTGAGATCAGGTCTTTGTTTCTTTCTTCTATATCTCCTCAACTGTAGTTGGTGGAGAGGAACACCTACTCCTCTCACCCTGGCTGCTGCTGTAAATTATCCCTCTTCTCCCTGACAGGTTTGGTTGATTAACCTGTCAGTGACTCCTTCTAACAGCTGCCCAATTGAGGACCCCTTGAGAGGTTATGTGGATGGTTAACCTCTCTAGACCCAACCTGGGGTTGGATTGATTGATAATAGGCTATTGATTAGCTTTGGATAATGATTAGGATCTGACTGAGTAATTGATCTCCCTTCCTAAGGGCTGTGATGGAATGACCACTCAGGAAGTTAGCAGGAACAGTTGCCATTAGTAAGGTTGTTTTAATAGTTTTGAATCAATATCTATTCATGATATTTGGCATAGTTTTCTTCTACTACTTTACCTCAACCTGAGAATCAGGTTTGTCTTCTAGGAATGAATTTTTTATACATTTTTTTCCCACTGAGCCAATCCTGCTATTTGAGGAGGACTCTTCAATGGCTTTTCACACTTGTTTTACCATTTGGCTTATTCTGTTTTTTATATACAAGACCTCTATCTGAGAAAATGTCTATAAAATGTTTTTCCCAAATTTGCTTTCCTTCTCATCTTGGCTTCATTAATTTTAGTTGTACAAAAAACCCTTCAATTCAATGTATTCAAAATGATCCATTTTATATTTCACAATACTTTATTTTCTTGTTTATTTGTAAATTATACACCTGACATAAATCTGATATATACTGTGTTTCCTGTTCTCCTAATTTGTTCATATCTCCCTTTATGCCTAGGTTATGTGTGCACTTTCAACTTGTCTTGGTAAATGGTGTAAGATACTGGTCTATAGCTAGTCTCTGCCAAACTATTTTCTCCCCAATTTTTCCCAAATAGTGAATTCTTGTTCTTATTCCCAAACCTGGAACTTTCCCTTTGTCAAGGACAAGGAAGCAATAATCTTTTATGACACTAAAGCTGGTAAAACCTTCTCCCAGCCACCATGGGTTGCTAAGGACGTGGCACCTCCATTTCTTGTCTTCATCCTTTCCTGGCCTCAGATGAAGGAGGGTTCTGAGATGGGAGGGTTCAGGGGACCCCATGAGTTCAGGGGATGCTGAGGTCTAAACTAGTATTATTATTTATGTAAGATATTTAGGTGATTCAGTGGTTAAAGCAAGGACTTAGAATCACAAGGACTGGAGTTCAAATTATGCTTAAGGTACTTGATAGCTAAAAAGTCTTGGACAAATCCTTTAACTCTGTCAACTTCAGTTTCCTCCACTGCAAAATGGGGATAATAGCAGTACTTACTTCCCAGGGTTGTTGTGAAGATAAAATGGGAATATTTGTAAAATGTTTAGCACAATCCCTGTCATATAATAATTGCTGAATAATAAATGCTTGTTCCCTTCTCTTGACCAGTTGCTGACATTGCTTATTGAATGACTGAGTGACAGATAGATGAGTGATGAGAATGTCTAGACCATAGATTGGGGTTTTATTGAGCAAAAAATTGAATACAATCTTTGGCTGCACTAACAAAGGCAGTGTCCATTTGGACCCCTTGATCAGAGGACACCTGCAGTGTTGTATTCAGGCCAGGGGATAATTGTTTTATCAGTAATCATTGCTAATGCATCCTTAATGTCATAAGGTTTGCAAAGCTGAAATACATCCAGAGAGAAAGAGAGTCTTTTCCCGTGACATCAGTGTTTGACAATAAATTAGGAACAAGTAGTGGAAGTAGCAGGCATAGATCTCAGTTTGGTATAAGGAACACCTTCCTGCCAGTCAGAGCTGTTCAAAAGTTTCAAACTAGCTGGCAAGACCACGAGCTCTTGATTCCTGAAGATGTGTTTGAAGCGACTGGCTGAAGAGGGATTGAGCCCACTGTTTAGGGCGTTCCTATTCAGTGTCCTTCATGGAGCCATACAAGCTGGGGAGACTTGAGCTTTGCCACGTGGCTTCCGCATCCGCGGGGCGTTAGGATTCGGCGCCCCTGCCCCTACATCCTCATGGTGCTGTGCCTCTCTATCCTGCCTCTCTGGCTCCCCCTGACCCTGTACCGTCCCATACCTGAGAGTCACTCTCACCGATACATCTGCTGCTCTAGTAAAAGAATAATTGTGATAATAACAGCTCTGGCTTTCTGAAGGAAGATTCTGAACTCCGATTTTCCTGGCCTCAAATTCAGTGCTCTCCGCTCTGCACCAGTTTACTCAGACAGAGCAGACTCCCGTATCAGATGAAAGGGGATGGGAACCCCAGCCATCTGAGATGCCCAGGATCAGCGCAGCCCACTCCTACCCTGGCTTCCCAGCTAGTGACCTCAGGATGCACCAGCGGCTCACTCCTGTCTCTTCTCTCAAGTGAATCTCTCCCAGCTCTGGAATTCCTAGTTCAGGCTCCAGGAATTTCTAGATGATTTTTGAGACTCCTTCCAGGTCTTGGATTGTGATTCGGGAGTTCTTAAAGGAAACTGATGGCCCTACATAGATGTATCCCCCAGGGGAGAGTTATCAGTAGAATGGATGTGCTGGTGCACTTCCCCTGCAGTGGAGCGCGCTCTGGGCAGGGAGGCAGACCCCGAATTTGATTCATTCACCTGCTGCTTACTATGTAAATTTAGGCAACTCACTTTGCCTCCAGGGGCTTCTGTCTCCATGTATTTAAAAAGGGGATGAGGCGGGGAGATGCCTTCAGGATTCCACCATCTCTGAAGTCCCGGAATCCAAGGTCCGGAAGGGAAAATGGCCATTCTCAGAGAACAGGAGGCACTGCTGGGTCTCTACTGCTGGTCATCGCAGAGAGGAGTTCTGCTGGGCACCCCCTGAACGAGGCAGCCGTCGCCTCTATGGTCTACAGTCCTGAGCTCGGTCAGTGATGATGTTGTAGTGAAGAAGGACGATTTCCAGTATGAACTTTATCTAGACCAAAGGGCTGGTCACAACCTCGGGTGGTTTTGCAATGGTTTAAGATATACTGACAGTCTGGATAAGAACTTTCCTGGGATGATGTCGAGATAAGAACATCCTGGAGACTGATTAAGCCCCCCAAAATTCCAACTCCTATCCCTTCCCCCATTCCAGTTACTTTAAAAGAACCCTGCTGGCGGCGCCCGGGTGGAACGCTACTTTGCAGCTTCCCCTGGTGCACCAGCTCAATAAACGAACCTCCTTGTGAATTGCAGTGTCGGTCTCGGTTTGTTGGGTGGGCTCACGGAGAACGGACCCTAACAGTAGCCAAAAAGCAGAGACTCATAATGAACAGCTTGACAGCATCACACCCTGTTAAGCTGGGGGGTTTGGATAGCGTCATGCTCTGCTCAGCAGGGTGGTTATCTGGAACTCATAGTTCCGGGGGCACCCCTCCTCCCTGGACAGAGCAGCCTTGAACATTAAGAATTACATCCTATGGCACCTGGAAACCTCTATACTCCCACTGTCAAGCTGTTAAGACACCGGCGCCTATATCGCAGCCCTTGAAACATATATATTCCCCTCTGTAGATGCAGCACTTGGGGAATTCTCTTCCAGAACTCCCCCCAGTGCACTGGCAATAAAGCTTTCTCCTGCTTTGATTGCATTGTCTCGTGTGTTCCTCTGGAGGCCACCCATACGGATCCTAACAATGAGATTCAGGAACATCCTCAAGGACAGGATTTCTGGCCCTGGGCACGAGCCCTGGGCACGCGGCTTCCGGCTCAGAGAAGAGGGTGGCCACTGTGGCCATGAGTGACCCACTCCCAGTGCTGCTGTCTGACGTGAGCATTTGTGGTCTTGTCTGTCCACGTTGGGTCCTTTAGGATAGGACCCGATCAAGGATCCCCTCCCCAACCTCCTCCCCCGAAGGAACGCCGTGTCCCTGCAGACTTTCTGACATGGGAAGAAGCAGGCGCCCCACTGAGAAGCGGTCACTGACATTCCACAGTTTTAGCCATCCTATGAATTCTGCTGGTAACAGCCAGGAAGGGGCTGGGGATGCCCCAGAGCTCCTGACTGACCCAGATGCAATATGTGTTGTTTACATGATATATTTGAGTAGAGAGACACACGGAGTAAAAGTAAGGAATTGGAGCAGAATCTATTATGCTTCAGCTGAAGAAAAAAAAAAGGCAGGGAAAGTAATAGTGATCTCAGGCAAAGGAAAAGCAAAAATGGATCTACCTAAAAGAGATAAGCAAGGAAACTACACCTTTATAACAGGTACCATAGACAACGAAGTATTTAACATATACCCACCAAATGGCAGAGCATCCAAATTCTTAAAGGAAAAATTAAATGAGTTACCACAAAAAAAAAAAATAGACAGCAAAACTATATTAGTGGAAGACCTCAACTTACCTCTTTCAGAAATAGATGAATCCAATTAAAAAAAAAAAAGGAAGTTAAGAAGGTGATAGAATTTTCTAAAAGTGAGATACGCTAAATCACTAGAGAAAACTAAATGGAAATATTAAGAAATATACCTTTTTATCTTTGATACTGTTGGGGTCCGAGTCGTAGCCCACCACCAAGGAAGACCAGCAGACAATGCAATTAAGCAAGAAGGGTCGTTTATTGATCTGGTGCACACCAGGGGAGCTCAGCCCAAGAGTTCCATCTGTGGCTCCTGAGTGCAGGAGTTTTATGCCCGCCCCTTATCAGCCTACGGGGTTTGCAGGCATCTCTTGCAGTTGGGCATTGACACATCTATGCACTTTGTCAGGGGTCTGCTTGCCATGTCTTGCAAAGATATGTTTTTTTTAAACCCTTACCTTCTGTCTTGGAGCCAATACTGTGTATTGTCTCATAGGTGGAAGAGTGGTAAGGGTAGGCAATGGGGGTTAAGTGACTTGCCCAGAGTCACACAGCTGGGAAGTGTCTGAGGCCAGACTTGAACCCAGGACCTCCCGTCTCTAGGCCTGGCTCTCAATCCACTGAGTTACCCAGCTGCCCCCTGCAAAGATATGTTTTGCAAGGGTCAAGCGGCTCCCTGTCTTGGCCTCCCTCAATACATGTCACCAACACAAAAAAACTGATCTTGTATTAGTGCATAAACATTTCACAACCAAACACAGAAAAGCAGAAGTAATAAATCTATCATGTGGAGACCACCATTCAGATTAACAATTAGTTGGAAACTAAATAATCTAATGCTAAAGAACATTCAAATGAGTCAAGGAACAAATGAAAGAAACAGTAATAATTTCATTAAAGAGAATGTCAACCATGAAACAACATGCCAAAATTTATTTATGCAGCCAAAGCAGTACTTAGGGGGAAAGTTTTATCTCTAAATGCTTTCATCAATAAAATATAGAAAGATCAGTTCAATGAATTAGGCCTACAAGTAGAAAAAACTAAAAAATGTTTGCTTCAGTGGGTAGAACAAGCCAGGAACAGCCAAGAGCTTCTCTGGTGCTTTGGGTGAGATCGTAGGTGCCTGGCTCTAGCTGGCTGATGGCTCGGGCTTTTTGGGATTCACACTCACTACTGGGGGCTACAAGGGGTGATTTTCATCCAAGGATAGTGTAAAAACGAAATTTGGGAGATACCATCTTTAAGTATATATATGTATTTTCTATGGACACGTGGAAATTATCAAACTACATTTCCAGTGGTCCAACAGGTTTCCATTTCCTGTTCTTTGGGTGTGGGGACCCCTACGTCTCCACCCACAGAACAGTTTAAATCTCCTGGGTTAGGAGGGAGTGGCCCTCTTGGCCAGCAGACTCAGGAAGAGACGTAACAATAATGGCCAGGGCGGCAGTTTTGAATTCTTACAAGCACATGGTCTAATGACTTTATCTATCAGCATGGCTTTAAAATACTAATTTATATTATTATTTCAGTCATAATTATTTTTTAATCTTTATAATTTTGGCAACCTTATGAAGTTTGGAAATCGAATTCTCAATTTTCCAGATAACCTTTCAGAAACAATAGCCATGCCTGCTTTTTGGCCATCTGGCTCAGCTTTTTTGAGCACTTTTTTAAAAAAGGAAAGTGGCTTTCCTTGCCATGCTTTTGCTAAAAGCAACAGCATGTTTTTGCCTCAGGCGGGACTCAGCCAGCCAGTCCAGCCCAAACCACCTTGGGAGGTCAGGCTAGCCAATTCTGGCTTTTGGCTTTAAAACTAAAATGCTGGAGCCCAGCCAGTGTGCCTCTGACGCTGATCTCCTGACTCCAGACCTGATCTCCATTCCTGCTGCACCGAAAGCCTACAAGCGTCCCAGTCCCTGTGATCTCCGTTTCCTGACTAGCTGGTGCTGCTAGTCCTGCTCTGAGCCCAGAACCCCCTGCTGCTGCCTTTGCCGAGATCTCCATCTTCAGAGACTGCTTCAGCTCCCCCGCTAAAGATTTTGGTAGTATATTCCCCTTTCTCCCTACATTCTAGCCCTCCACATGTTTCTCTAAAGACCTAATTTAGGCAACCCCCACCCCCACAAGCTCTCCACGTGGGTATTTCTACAAAACGGACTCTAAGTTTTTTTTCTAGCCCTGAGTCCATGCATTGGTCTGGCTTCTAAAGAACACCTGCTGACTGGAACCAGCCTCAATGAAAGATGCCCACAGAGGACGGCCAGACAATGGACAGCAGAATCGATTGGGGGGAAGGAGGAGGTGTGCGAGTACTCCTCTTTTGCATGGGTTTCCCTTTGTTTCTAAAGCACAGAGAACTGACAAGACTCTCCCAGAGAGGACGAGGGCTGTGCTAAGACTAACGCCCAGATCTCCTGATTTCAGGCTAGAGCTTTTTATAGAAGCCA
>NC_058136.1:1477810-1491955 GCF_016433145.1 Gracilinanus agilis | reverse complement strand
AATGATTCCATTGAAGACATTCTTCTCCCAGTGTATAACCTCAGTCTTTCCAGTAGTGGAAGATATCCTTCCAGCTCTGAGCTTGATTGCCAAACATCAACTAGTGTTGTTCTACTTGAATTTTCTATCATTGCTTAGGCTTTGAAGGAAGGGTCACATTTGGTGCTCCGGAAACTGGCTTGGCTCTGTCTAGGGCAGTGGTTCCCAAACTTTTTTGGCCTACCGCCCCCTTTCCAGAAAAAATATTACTTAGCACCCTGGAAATTATGAAACTATTTATTGAACTCAGAATAGAATGTAATACAAAAAAAGTGTGGCCATCACGGCTCCCCTGGATCCCTGCAGCACCCACCAGGGGGTGGTAGCGCCCACTTTGGGAATCACTGCTCTAGACCTATGAGTTGAGGCTACTTTGCTTCTATTTCCATCAGTCCAAAATGGTACAGCCTTTTCTGATTTAGAATTCCGTCCCTTCAGATCCATCTCAGAGATTAGACACGGGACAGGGCAGAGGTATCTGTCTTCATAAGGAGGAAAGGACCCTGACTGGGAACTTGATTTTTCTCTTGAGACCTCCCATTAGCAGGAATTTATTTGTCATAATAGCCCGTCACAACCAGTCACACATAAACTGAGCAAAATTAACCTGAGTCATATTCTTGTAACCTTGTTATAAAATGAGCAGAATGTCTACATGGTAACTGAGAGAATGTGTGTATCCTGAATGTATCCTGAGAGAAAATTCCCAGGATACACAAAGCTAAAGCTGAATGAGACCTCAGAAGCCTTATAGACTGTCTTCCTTAATTTAAAGGTGAAGAAACTGAGGTTCACAGAAGTCAATTTGCTCCAAGTCATACAGTAAGCTTTGTAGGTGGTATTTGAACCCAGTCAATTTGGGTTCTGACTCCAGTCAATACTCTTCATTGCTTCACATTGATCATCCTAGGTATTAAGAGTAGATAGATGAATAATTCTTTTTTCTCCTTAGTCTTGAACTGAAATTCTTGAAGCTGGAAAGGACTTAGACTCAAAGGAACAAACCTAATGGTAGAAATTTAGGCACATTGACACACTCCTAAAAATGACCACCTTCATAAAGTGAGCTTAGTCTCTTCTTCTCCTTCCTCCAAGCATTACTGCCTGGTTCATGAGGTCCTCTCTTGTCTCTTCAGAGGGAGATCCGTTGGGCCAGTTTGGCATTAGCCGAATTGGGGATGAGTGGAAGATCACCACCAAGAAGGCTCTAGACCGGGAACATATTGCCAAGTACTTGCTCAAGGTGACAGCATCGGATGGCAAATTCCAGGCCTCTACTCCAGTGGAGGTGTTTGTTCTGGACATTAATGACAACAGCCCCCAATGCACACAGGTAAGAATCTCCAGAAGGAAGAGAAGATGGGCAGAGAAAGAGTTAAGGATGATGGGAAAGGATGGGGAAATAGAGAAAAATGAGGGGAAGAGGGAGGAGGAGTAGGGAAGAGGGTGATCTTGAGTGGAGTTCCAAGCTCTGTCCTATTTTTTTTTTACTAATGACTTGGATGAAGACTGGTATGTCATGGTTATTAGATTTGCAGATGACATGAAGCTGGAAGGGCTGGGTAACATGCTGAATGACATAATCTGGTCCAAAAAGATTGAGAACTTAGAATGATGGATCAGATCCCAAAAGATGAAAATTAGTAGAGACTATTTTAGGTCCCCACTTTTTTTTTAAATCACTACAAGATGAGAAAATTATGGCTAGATAACAATTCATATGGAAACGTTGTGGGCAGTCTGCAAACCTGCGAGCCCAAATAAAAGAACATGGAGACCAAAATGTTAACATAGTAGACCTTATTTTTAAAAAATTATATACATATATATATTTATATATATGTATGTATACCTAGAGGTAGCAAGGTGGCTCAGTGAATTGAGAGCAAGACTGAGATATGGAAGGTCCTGGGTTCAAATCTGGCCTCAGACACTTCCCAGCTATGTGACCCTGGGCAAGTCACTTAATTCTCATTATCTAGCCCTTGCCACTCTTCTGCCTTGAAACCAATACACAATATTGATTCTAAGACAGAAGGTAAGGGTTAAAAAAAAAGATATGTACAGATCAAGTGATATGATCATTCTTCTGCCTTGGTCCCTGGTTGTCCCATGCCTGAAGTTCTGGGTTCCCACATTTTGTGTTCAGTTCTAGGCACCACACTTTTGGAAGGAATTTGATAAGTTAGAATGGTTTCAGAGAAATGCAACCAGGATGGTTAGAGGTCTGGACAGCCAAATAGTGAAAGGACTGGGCATCAAGATATACAAAGATAGGTTGAGGGAACTGGGCATTAGGGAATAAGGGGAGATCTATCTTCAAATATTTTGAGGGCTATTATGTATAAGAGAAATCACAATCATTCTGCTTGGCCCCAAAGAGCAGAACTGGGACTGACAGGTGGAAGTTGCCTAGAGACATTGTGACTGAATAGAAGGAAAAACTTGCCCTCATGAGATTTTGTCCAGAGAAGTGGATCTAACTGTTTGGTTTGGGGAACCCATTACACTACTAAAAATTGTCAAGGACTCTAAAGATCTTTTGTTCATCTGGGTTATATTTGCTGATATTTACTATATTGGAAATTTAAACTGATACTTTAAAATGTTAATTAATTCACTTAAAAATAATGGTAATAAACCCATTACATGTTATTAGAAACTAGTGAAAAATAATTACACTTTCCATGAACCAAAAAAATAATGGTAATAAATTCATTTCATGTTAACAGAAACATTTCTAATGAAAAAATATGTTTTCCGTGAACAAGCAAATTTTGTGAAAGAAGTGGCTTTTTTTTTTACATATTTTTGTATATATTTAATGTTTGGCTTTCTAGAAGACAGCTAGATTCTCATATCTACTTCGGCATTCACTCTGTTGGGACATGATGTGGTTGAAGTAAATGGAGAAAATCTGACCTTACACAGATATGGAATTGGAAAAAAAGTAGTTTAATAGGGGCATAATTTATTATTATGAAAAGTTGTACTTCTTGGACTTCCTGAGTCTTGAGGATCCTGTGAATGGGTCCTGAAGAATTGCAGTGGTTCAAAGACCACACTGAGAAGAGAGAGGAAGAGAAGAGCTAGAGCAAGAGAGAAAAGCAAGAGAGAGAAGAGGAAAGGATAGAAAGAAAGGAGAAGGGGGACACAGGAGAGGAGAAAAGTAAGAGGAAATGGATAGAGGGAAAGGGGTAAAGGGAGAGATTAGGAGTGGAACAGAAAGTAAAGAAGGAAAGGTAGAGAAGGTAGGAATGGAGAAAGAAAGAACAAAGCAATCAGCTAGACCTCCTTCCTTAGAGCCTAGCGATCATTCACTCTCTTTCCTATTGTTTCTTAATCTCATCTGACCTAGTGGGGCATCTTAGCTTCTTGGACCCTTTGGGAAATTACATGGCCTTTGGTATCCATGAGAGCCTCTCTCTAGCCACCCATCTGCTGATCCATTGGCCTGGGGGCTTTATCTATTACTTCCTTTGCCCAAGATTTATACTTCACAAATCATCTAAAGCTACTTCCCAGTTCCTCAGTCAGACTCAGTCTGGGACACAGCTGGGAACTGGTCAGGATGCTTCAGTGATGGGAGCAAGGTAAGGTGGGGAGTGAGGAAGTGCACTAGCCTAGTCCCTATCTAGCTTTCTACTAGGTCAAATCATTCATCTATTTGTGATGTACCTTTCAGAATTCCTTACTCATCCTCAGCCTGGGCCTTTACACCCATATTAAATAAGTCTTCCATCCTTGTCTTGCCTTAAGTGCCTTTCCTCTCTCCCAATCCCACCCCTTCCTGAATATGGAGTGTTTTGTAATTGGAGGATGGGGAGATTCCAAGGCCACCCATCCAGCCATCCCTGAGAAAAACAAACACTGTGCCTTTTGCGTGGAAGGGAATGGAACTTAGGGAAGACATCCAACCTTTCCTTTGGGAAAGGAGGCCCCATGGACTTGTTGATTTATTTATTGAGTTATTGTTGATGAGCAGCTCCTACCCCTAGCCTACCTGGGCATGGAATTGCCAACCACAGGGCATGTGGAGGCAGTGGTGGTGTCCACCTTGTGCCCACCCAATGCCTACCAGATGGAAGAGAAGCCTGGCTGGCAGGCTATTTGTGCCAGGGGAATGAATGATGTCCAAGAGAAAAATTGGGTGCTGTCCAAGTTTGGCACCCATCCCATACTGATGTCACCCAAATCTCTCTAGGCAGTGCCAATTCCTAGTGTTCACTGAGTGTGAACTCAGGACCAGCCAGCCAAGTGTTTGGCTTTGCCATATTGGCACTGCTTAGGACCAGATCTGGGGAAAGCTGTAGGTCTGAGCAGTTGAGATTCTGCTAGGCAATGAGGATGGATTGGGGGGGGGCAGAGACTAACTTTTTGATGGGAAAGACCACTGTTTGGTTTGGAATTTCTTTGTCCCCGTACCTGGAGGTATAGTTCCATGTTATCGCCATGTCCACCTTATAAATACTACCTACGTTCCCTTCTTCTCTCTCTAACTCTCAGTGGGCCTTTTGTGGGTTAGGTTGGATAGTGTTTCTCTCACACTTGGATAAAGCATTCTGTCATGTGTTTATCACAATATGTTGGTTGGACCAGTAACAAATGCCTTTCTATCTCCCTCTGCCTCCCCTTCTCTTTCTCTTTTCTGTTCTCTACTCCTGTCTTTATTCTCTATTTTTCCTCTTCCTCCTCCTCTTCTTCTCTCTTTCTCTTTCTGTCTCTCTTCTCTTTCTCCTCCTGACTCTCTGCCTTGTTTCTCTTCCTTCTCTGATTCTTCCTTCTCTCTCTCCTTTTCCCTGCACTCTCCCTTCTTTTTCTTCTTTTTCTTTCTTTTTTCTTTCTCCTTCTTTGTTCTTTTCCCTCCTCTTATCTTTCTTCTCTCTTTCTCCTTTCTTCTTTCTTTCTATCCTCTCCTTTTTCCCTTCTCTTTCCTCTTTCTTTTTTTTCCTTGCCTTCTCTCCTCTCTTATTTTACCTCTCCATTTCCCTTCCTTTTTTATTCCTCTTTCTTTTTTCTCCTCTTCTTCCTCCTCCTTTTCCTTCTCCTCTTCCATTTTCTTTATCTATCTTTATTTCAGATTCTCTACTCTAGCAAAGTTCCAGAAGACATGCTCCCAGGACACTTTATTTTGCAAGTTACTGCGACAGACCTGGACACTGGTGTTAATGCCCTGGTCACATATTCTCTTCATGGCCCCGGTGCTGATGAGTTCAAGTTGGATCCTTATACAGGTGGGATCCTTATACAGGTGTTAGAGGGAAGCAATCTGAACCAATATTTATTGAACACGTACCATGTACTTAGAACCATTCAAGGCTTTGCATGGAAAATAGAAAAGGATGATAAGATGTATTCATTGCCTTTTGGTAGCTGTGGCCTAGATCTATCCCTAGATTTATCCTGTTACTCCTCTGTTCAGTGGTTTCCTCTTGTTGGCCAAGGAAAGTTCAGGATCTTTTGCTTGGCATTCAAGGCCCTCCATATCTATCACCATCCTACTTTTCTAGCCTTATCTCGTAAACTCCATCTCTGTTACTTGCAAACCAAACTATTCATTTTCCCAGTAAATTTTCCATATCTTCTCACCTTCATGCCTTTACTCATACTAGATCTTCTACCTAGAATGCTTGTGCCTCATCCTCCCTCTTTTCCCCAACCTCTTGATATCCTTCCCTTCCTCCTAAAGTTCAGCTCATATATTATCTCTTCTTTGTGGCTACTCCTCCCCTTGACCCACTGCTGCCCTAGTCAGTCATGACCTTTCTTTGCTTCTACTTTTCTTGTAATAATGATTGTACAGAGAATAGCCAACATTCACATCACACTTTAAAGTTTGCAAAGATTATTATCTTTATTCTCATGTGATCCTCAGAACAATCTTGTGAGGTAGGTTCTATAATTATACCCACTTCACAGATGGCAATAAATGAAGCTGAGAGAGGTAAAGTGACTTCCTTAGGATCAAATAGTTAATCAGTATCGGAGCACGGATTCAAACCTAGATCTTCTTGACTACAGTTCTAGCACACTATCTGTTAACACCATCTTACTACCTAATACATTTATCATGTACTATTTTTCTTTTTTCTTTTTTATGTACTATTTTTAATTATAATTGGTATGTAAATATTTTTGTCCAGACCTAAGATTTTATCTCTACCTTATATCTTCACTGTATTTTATTTTTCATTATAATTATTTGTCAAAAATAGTCCAGACCTATGATTTTCTCATTCTTGAGAACTACTGTCATAGCAACTCTGTCCCTTGATGCAGATGCAATGAAATTAATATGGATAATAATAGCTAGTATTTCTATAGTACTTTAAGATTGCAAATTAATTTCTATGCATTGTGAGCTCCTTGAAGGCAAGGAGCATTTCTGATTGGAACTTGTGTACTCTACCCTTGCCCCAAGCCTAGTAGTCATTGGAGTAGGTGCTTAATAAATATTTGTTTTAATTGGACAGATGAAAAAATGCACATGAAGCAAGGATGTTTACTTAATGATTAATAATAATAATAAATATCTAGAATTTACATGGCATCTACTACGTGTCAGGTATGCTAATAAACACTTTTTACAAATATTATCTTAGTTGATCCTAACAATCCTTCGCTATAGGTACTCTTATTATCCCCATTTTTACAGATGAAGAAACAGAGGCTAACAGAGGCAAAGTAACTTGCCCACACAACTAATAAGTGACTGAAGCCATATTTGAATTCAAGTCTTTCTTCTGATTCCAGGCTTAGCACTCTATGCACCAAACTGCCTAACAGTATGAGGTCATACAAAGATAATATATTATTAAGGGCTGAATGCTATGAATTTTATATTTGATGTGAGTTCTGTAGAGTCAGAGGTAAATTCAGGTAGGAAAAATAAGAGAAGCCTCCATTGAAATGATGGTCTTTTAAATTATTTTTTTATTCAACAATGTTTTATTTTCCCAATTACATGTAATAATAATTTTCAACATATGCTTTGCAAAATTATAAGATCCAAACCATCTCTCTCCCTCTCACTTTCTTCCCCCTTCTCAGAAATGGTAAGCAATTTGATCTGGGCCATACTTGTGTTATCATGCAAAACACACTTCCATATTGGCCATTGTTGTAAAAGCACACTCAAACAAAAACAAAACCCCAAAATAAAACCATAAATACACTGATGTGAAAGATTGCTTTTTGAACTTGGGTTCAAATATGGCCTCAGAGATTTCTTAGCTATGTGACCCTGGGCAAGTCACTTAACCTCCGTTGCCCAGCCCTTACCACTCTTCTGCCTTGGAAGCAATACTTAGTTTTGATGCTAAGAGAGAAGGTGAGGGTTTTTTAAAAAAACCAACTATCGAGGCCCATTCCCCAGAAGGTAAGCTCCCTGGGTGTTCAGCCGTTCTGTCCTGAACAAAGACCAGTAGGACTGGTTATCATTTTCTCCCCAGACTTTTGTGGCACAAACCCTGTTGACCTCTGGGAAAGTTCACCAGTTCCAATTTTGCCTCCCAGGGGAGCTGACTACCCTCATGCTTCTGGACCGAGAAAAGAAGAATGTGTACTATCTGGTGGCCAAAGCCACAGATGGAGGGGGGCGGTCGTGCCAAGCAGATGTGACCATCCGGGTAGAGGATGTGAATGACAACGCACCCAGGTTCTTCCCCAGCCACTGCTCTGTGGCCGTCTTTGACAACACCACCGTGAAGACACCCATAGCTGTTGTTTTTGCCCGGGATCCAGACGAAGGTAAGTTACGATGGAGCTGAAGGCCAATTCTTTTGGGGCAGATCATCAGCTCCAACCATGGAGGACGACCAAAGGCCCACATTTATAAATAGCATGGATAAGCAGCGGCTTTGCTCCTTATTCAAAAGAGGCAGTGATAACTTTGGCACTAATTGTATTATTAAAAATCTGGACAATTAGAAAGAAAAGCCAGAAGTGTGTACTTAACACTGTACTAGATTGATACCAAGAAAATAAAATCTTTGCCCTCAAGAGGCTTACAGTATACTTGAGGCGACACAGTTACAGGTGCACATATACACACACCCATTGTTCTAACAACTTACATCAAGGGGAAAACCATGTTTATAACCTGAGCACACATTGTTAATGGGCTGCAGAGTAAAGGAATGATAAGGAAGTTGGTAGAATTAATCTAAGAAGGCTTCTCAGAGGAGGTATTTGAGTTAGTTTTTTTTTTTTTTTACCCTTACCTTTCACCTTAGAATCAATATTATGTATTGGTTCCAAGACAGAAGAGTGGTAAGGGCTAGGCAATGGTGGTTAAGTGACTTGCCCAGGGTCACACAGCTGGGAAGTGTATTTTTTTTAATAATCCTTATTTTCTGTCCTAGTAACAACTCTAACTGAAAGGTAAGTCCTGGGCCATTGGGATTAAGTGACATCTAGGAAGAGTCTGAGACCAGATTTGAACCCAGGTCCTGCCAGCTCCAGGCCTGTTTCTATCCACTGTGCTACCTAGCTTCCCCTTGACCTAGGTTTTGAAGGAGGGCAGGGGTATGGATTATCAAGTATTGTAACAGGGTGCCTGGCTAGTGTAAAGGCAAAGAAACAGGAATTAGTAAACCTTATGTGGGAGATGCCAAGCAGATTGGCTTGGAATAGAAGGAACTTAGTGGGAAGGAAGGAGAAGATGAAATGGGAATCATCTGGTAGGGGTGGGGGTAGGGAGGAGAACTCTGATTGTATGATGAAATGATCCAGAAGGAAAGAGATAGTTCTCATAACTTAATTTTAGACCTTATTCTCCAGGATGCTTAAATTAGAGCTGCTAGGTGATGCAGTGGGTGGAGTCCTGGGTCTAGAGTCAGGAAAACTCATTTTCCTGAATTCATATCTGGTCTCAGACACTTACTAGCCATGTGACTCTAGACAAGTCACTTAACCTTGTTTGCCTCAGTTTCCTCATCTGTAAAATGAAGTTGAGAAAGAAATGACAAAGTGCTCCAGTATCTTTGCCAAGAAAACCCCAAATGAAGGGTTGAATATGACTAAAATGACTAAACAACAACAAATAACTGTACCAAAGAGACAGTGTGGAATAGTAAACAGAGATCCAGCCTTGGAGTCAGGAAAACCTGAATTCACATTTTGCCTTTAACACATACCTATTGTGTGACTTGAGGGGTATTTAAAAGGCTTTTGTTCCAGAGAGGGATTAAACTTTTTCTGCTTGTATACTTGTAAGCAGAAATAGGACCATTGGGTAGAAGTTAAAAAAAGAATGATTTTTTGGTTCAATTTAAGGAAAAAATTTTTTTAAATTAAGTTTATTTAATTAATTAATTTGGAATATTTTTCTATGGTTACATTAATCATGTTCTTTCCCTCCCCTCCTTTCACTCCCCTCTAATAGCCAATGAGCAGTTCCACTGGGTTTTATATGTGTCATTGATCAAGACCTATTTCCATATTATTAATATTTGCATTAGGGCTATCATTTAGAGTCTGCATCCCCAATCATATCCCCATTGACCCATGTGATCAAGCAGTTGTTTTTCTTCTGTGTTTCCGCTCCCACAGTTCTTTCTCTGGATATGGATAGCGTTCTTTCTCATAAGTCCCTCAGAATTGTCCTGGATCATTGTGTTGCTGTTAGTAGAGAAGTCTATTATATTCAATTGTACCACAGTGTATCAGTCTCTGTGTATAAGGTTCGCCTGGTTCTGCTCCTTTCACTCTGCATCAGTTCCTGGAGGTCTTTTCGGTTCACATGGAATTCCTCCATTTCATTATTCCTTTTAGCACAATAGTATTCCATCACCAACATATACCACAATTTGTTCAGCCATTCCCCAATTGAAGGGCACCCCCTCATTTTCCAATTTTTTACCACCACAAAGAGTGTGGCTATAAATATTTTTGCACAAGTCTTTTTAAGGAAACTTTCTGACAATTGTCACTATTCAAAAATGAAACGGGTTGTCTTTCAAGTTCTCCAATGCTGTAAGTCTTAAAGTAGAGGCCTGATGATCGCTTACTGGGGATCTTTTAGAAGGGATTTATGCTTCAAACAGGAGTTGAGCCAGATGGCCTTTCAGGTCACTTTCAACCCTAGTCTATTTTTCATAGAGTCACTACATTAAGAATTCCCTCCATTCTGCAACCCTAGGAAGAGCAATTTTTTTTTTCCACAGAGGGTCTTGAAGGTCAGCCCTAGGAGTTTGATATTAATATTGTTTCCCTCCCAACAGGTATTAATGCCCAGGTGTCCTATTCCCTGGTGGGCTCAGCTGATGGTCACTTTTCCATAGAGGCCACGACAGGGGTGGTCCGTCTGGAGAAGCCACTGCAGGAGATGCAGCAGGAGGTCCTGGAACTGATAGTAAGGGCTTCAGACCAAGGGACCCCAACCCCACTGTCTACACTGGGCACAATCACAGTCTCTGTGGTGAACTTGGCTGACTACCTGCCTGTGTTTCTAAACACTGAGCACAATGTGCAGGTCCCTGAAGATGCCCAACCAGGCACTGAAGTCTTGAGATTGGGCCCACTCACCCGTGAAGGCGCCGAGAAGACGGGGTACCAGATTGTCAGTGGGAATGAGCGGGAAAAATTCCGACTGGACTACCATACAGGTGAGGATATAGGATAGAAGCACTTTACAGGGATCTGGAGATCTGTCCCACTGAGGATTCAGTGTTCAATGGCAGGGACATTTTGGAAGAAAAAAACAGACAGTAGGAATCGAGATCTGACTTCCAGGCTAGGCGCTGAGTGAGATGATCCCTTCTCATCCACTGACATAGAGAGAGGAGAAGGAGAAGGAATGAGCAAGGAGAAAGAATGAGAAAAGAGACAGATGGAAAGGAGGAGGGATAAAGGAAAGGCAGAGGAGAGAGAGTTAGAAAGGAGGATGGAGGAAAAGAAGATCAGAGGGAAAATGGAAGAAGAAAGTTAGGGAAGAAAAAGAAAGGGTCAAGGGAGAGGCAAAGGAAAGGAAAGAGAAATTCCAGGCACGGGTGTCATAGGGCTAGATAGCCCTTGGGTGTAGGAGGAGATCAGATCCCTCCTTCAGCCCTAGCCCAGTGTTTCTCAGCCATCCTTTGTCACTGATCATCATCTCTGCTGATGTGAGAGCTTCTTGCCAGGCTGTTGTTTTCCTTCCGTGTGCGCAGCCAATGGATGGTAGTAATTCAAAAGTTGGAGCACTACCTTCCCCTCCCTTCTAGGGCTGTTCCCAGCACTAATATGACTTTGTTGTCAGATCAATGAGAAAGTGAGCATAAGGAAGTGAGGGCAAATGTATCTGGTTGAGGAAAAGTTAGAGATAAGAGGGAATTGGGGGAGAGGAGGTGAGAGATGGAAATCAGCAGTTTCCTTTGAAGAGAAGTTTCAGACTACAGAACATTTCCCAACCCATGCAGGCCTCTGTAGGTGTCATTCAGGTACAGATTGGGCACAGCCAAGAGTGGAGAGGGGGTCCTTTTGTTTAAAGGAACATAGTTTTAGAGCAGCAAGATCCTTTATCCCAACTACCTCTCCCCACCATTTTACTGATGAGGAAATGTGTCCCAGAGAGGTAAATGACTTGCCCAGTCTTAGCCAGGTAGTAAGTGATAATGAAAATTAAAAAAAAAAAAAACAGAGCCTCTTGTCTCCAAATCTAATGTTCATACCACAGTATCATGCTCCCCTGATGCCACAGCTATTGTTTACCCATCCCTATCCCGGGGGAAAGGTGAGAAGCTATTTTGTGGGGCATGGAGAGGCTGTGCCCCAGGCCAGAGAGGTTCTGGCTGGCTCCCTAAGGAAATAAGTGGCCCCTTGGCTTCATATTGTGTTTTCTTATCCTAAAGAGGGTGAGGAAGAGGCTTGGGGTGGGGGGAGAAGGAGGAAAGATTTCTGGGACTTTGAGAGGAGAGGAAAGGAGGCAACTCTCTTGTAGGCTTGGGACAATTTCTTGGCAGGCCTGATTGCCTTCTTAGCTATAGGATCTTCTGGGAACAGAGCCATGAGGGATGTGTGTGGAGGAGCAGGTTAGAACAGGAAAGTAAGTGAGGAGCCTTCTGTCTACATTTAATGGTGGTGGTGGTGGTGAAATTGGGGGGATGGGCAGAGAAAGGGTACATTGGTCTATTAACTCTTGTTAGTCCCCCTCAAAGAAATGGGGTTGAGGGACTGAGGAAAATGAAAAACGGACATCTGGCAGCTCCTCACTCAAGTCTGGCCTCTTAGCTTCTTCCCCTGCTCTTCTTTAGGAGCACCAAGATTCTTGTTGCTCTCCTGCAGCTTGAACTTGGGGCCCCTCCTAACACTTCGATATTGATTGTCGAATGCTCTAACCTTTTTTGTTGTATAAAGCTGTGCTGGGTATTATCACAGGGTGACAGACAAAGAAACAGTCCCTCCATGAAGGAGCTCACAATCTACTCTATGCTAAGATTCCGAAATCATTCCGCTGGTTAGGCGAGACACATTCATCTTTCCATAGGAATGCTACCCAGATACCCTCCCATCTCCACTGTATGTCTCACTTTTTTACCCCTGCTATATATGTATGTGTGCTATTTTTATTATTAATTATTATTAATAATTAACCATTATTTATTATTAATGCTGTCACCACATCAGAGAGATTAAAGGGTTTTCTTTCCAGGGCACACAGTCTGTCTTAGCTAACCATTTAGAGTTTATATTCCATATTAACTTGAAAAGGAATCTCAGAGTGTAATCAGTTGTGCTCAAACAATTTATGTGTTCCCCAAAATGAGTGTGCTATGCAAAATTGTCCAATAAAAACCATAGGACTTATGGGAAAATGGTGTTGGGGCACAATCCATCAATGACATAAAAAAAGATAAGAACCTAATAAAAATGGTAGCACAGTTTTATTCATGTTAAATGGTTAAAAAATACTTAAATAGGGAATAGGTAGGTGGCTCAGTGGATAGAGGACCAGCCTCAGAAACAGGATGCCTTAGGTGCAAATCTGGCCTCAGACACTCCTTGGTAGTGTGACCCTGGGCAAATCACTTGATATCCACTGTGTAGCCTTTATCACTCTTTTGCCTTGGAATCAATGCTTAGTGTTGATTTTAAGACAGAAGGTAAAGGTTTAAAAAAAGAAAAGAAACCCTTAAATACTAAAATAGCATTTTATTTTATTTTAAGTGTTTAATTTAGTAGTAATTAAATAGTAGCTATGTCTGCAGTCTTTAGTTGTTGCTCATCCTTGCCTGCACCCCAAGCATGTTGGGCAGGTTGAAATTCTGGGCTTGTGGGAGGACAAGGAAGAAGGTGCTCAGGGTAGAAGGGTGGCTTGCTCCTTCCCCCACCCACATTTCATAGCTCCAATTGCATTGGAAGATAGTTGGTATGAAACTTTACCTTGACAGAGACTCAAAGTTTACTTGTGGAAGTAGCCATTGGAAGGGTTACAGCCAATTAATTAAGTTGTGAAGTCGTGCAATTTTCTGTATCCTTGCTATTTTCTGGAGAAGAAATGTACAGAAGCAAACTCAAAATTTGTGTAATACATAAAATGTCCCCAAATATATTGATCACTTTGGAACAAATTCATGTTTTTAAAACACACATTAGAACAGAATTGATTGTATGATCTTTCTCCACATACGACATGAAAGGATGAAACTAGCCCTCGATTCTATAGTCAAGGTACTTCCTAGCACTGGCCATTCTATGGTTCTAAAAGGCACAGCTACTTAAATCAGTCACAGAGTCCAACTTTGCATGCCACGACATATGTCTGGCTCTCAGTTCCAGTCTTACCCTTTTGGTGATTTCTCTTAGCCTCTAATACTTGAGAGATGGCTTTCTTTTTGGCTGGGCTTTTTTCCAGTGGTCGCTTCACTGCCCTGAATCCTTCATTCAGAAATCTTTCCACAAGTACCCCTTCTCTAGTCCCTCCTTACCTCAGGTAAAATTCTATAATAGATTCCTCTTTCTTGACATTTTATCATGTGCTTTTCCTATTTCTTTTTTAAGTTAATTTAATTCTTTTGGTTACATTTTGAGTTCCAAATTGCTTCCCTCCTTCTCTCTCAACCCTGCATTAGGAAAGGCCATTATCTGATATATATATATATATATATATATATATATATATATATATAT
>NC_058136.1:1454512-1477471 GCF_016433145.1 Gracilinanus agilis | reverse complement strand
ATATATATATATATATATATATATATATATATATATATATATGGAATCATACATCATATACTTTCATATATTAGTTCTTTCTCTGGAAGTGAAGAGCATTTCCATAAGTCCTATATAATTGACTTGAATAGTCATATTCTTTAGAATAACTGAGTCATTTACTCCAGTTACTCTTTGAACAGCTTTCCCTGTTTCTAAGACCATTCTTTGTCTCCTCATCTATTCCCCACCCCGCCAATTCATACTTTCTGGCCTTCAGTTTGTAAAGAATTCTAGACTTTCAGAGTTGGAAGGCACCTCAGAGGTCCTAGTCTAACCTGTCCGGAGGCGAGAATCCCACTGATAACATCCTGGTGAGTGGTCTTCTAGCTTCCAGTTTAAAACCTCCATATAATTGGGAACTCATAATCTAATGAGGAGACCGATCCCATTTTTGGATGCTTTATAACATGTAGTCATATTTAACCACTGGGGATGTTGTAGGCCATTTCCCTGATTTTGTTCAACAATAGGGATCAAAGCAGCTAGCTTCAGAATGAAGGATGCCATTTGTAGGGCAATGAAGCCTCTGAGAGAAATAACTAGATCCCAAAGAGAGAAATACTGAGATCCCGAAGAAAGAAGGACAGACCATGCCAGTGTGGTGATATATGTGTAAATTTATTTTTTAATTAGTTTGTTACATTAAAATTCTCAGGTAACTCCCTCTCTTCTTCCTCTCCCCACATTTGAGGAGGCATCTTTTAACAAGAATATATATGTAAATGTATATATAAAACTGTCTTGCTTATTTCTGTTTATTAGTTCTTTTCCTGAAGGTGGACGCATACAAGCCATTCTTCAAACAATATTTCTGTTGCTGTACATAGTGTTCTCTTGGTTCTGCTCATTTCACTCTTCATAATTAATGCAGGTGTTTCCATGTTTCTAAAAAAATTAACCTGCTTGGGGGCAGCTAGGTGTCTTGATGGATTGAAAGCCAACCCTAGAAAGGAGAGGTCCTGGGTTCAAATGTGGCTTCAGAAACTTCCTAGCTGTCACTTAACCCTTGCCTTGTATTTACTATTTACTACTCTTCTGCCTCGGAACCAAAACACAATCTTGATCCTAAGATGGAAAGTAAGGGTTTAAAAAAATTAACCTGCTCATCATTTTTTTTACAGCATAGAAGTATTCTATCACAAACATATGCCACAACTTGTTTAGTCATTCCCCAATTGATGGGCATCCCCTCAATTTCCAGTTCTTTGCCACCATTGGGGGAGCTGCTCTAAAGATTTTAGAACATATAGATTCTTTTCTTTTTCCCTTGATCACCTTAGGAAATAAACCTAAAAGTGACATTGCCGGGTTAAAAGATGTATATAGTTTTAGAAATCATTGGGCATAATTTCAGATTGCTCTCCAAAATGGATGGATCAATCTACAGTTCCATCAATGGTGTGTTAGTGTTCCCATTTTTCCACATCCTCGCCAACATTTATCAATTTGCTGTTTTATCATTTTAGCCCCATAAGATCAAGAGTGAAATAAAAATGGCTGTGACCGCCAATATTATTTAATGCTGTGTTAGAAGTGCTAACAATAGCAATAAGAGAAGAAAAATGAATTGGGCAAAGAGGTAATAAAATGATCACTTTTTGCAGACAATATGATGGTACATATGGAAAATTCTAGAGATTTGGCTAAAAAATTTGTTGAAACTATCAAAATTTGAGCAAAGTAGCAGAATATAAAATAAATCCACATAAATCATAAGCATTTGTGTGTTTATAAATTCATTAGTGTTTATTAGCTGAATTGGGGGAATTGACTTATAGAAGGCCAGCCCTGAGCAGCAGCTGGACAGTTATGGGCCCTGTACTTGCCCTGACCAGGTCGAGTATTTTATAGAAACAGAACAAAGAAGACATAGAGCTAGGGACGGCCCATGGTCACATACAAATTTTTCCAGGAGTTTCTCTTGCTGTTTACATTTACTCAAGGTAGTTTAATATTCTCTCTGGAGTCATAGATCACATTCTCATACTTTGACTCCCACTGTACAACTAGGGAGTGCAGTGGATAAGACGCAGGGCCTAGGGTCAGGAAGATTCATCTTCTTGACTTGCCTCAGACAATTACAAGCTGTGTGACCCTTGGCAAGTCACTTTACCTCTGTTTGACTGAGTTTCCTCATCTATAAAATGGGGCAAATAGGGATCAGCTAGGGGGCTCAATGGATTGAGAGCCAGCCCTAGAAAGGAGAGGTCCTGGGTTCAAATCTGGCCTCAGACACTGCCCAGCTGTGTGACCCTGGGCAAGTCACTTAAACCCCATAGCCTAGCCCTTAACACTCTTCTGCCTTGGAACCAATACACAGTATTGATTCTAAGATGGAAAGGTTTAAAAAATAAATTAATTAAGTGGGGCAAATAAAAGCACCTAACTATGAGGATTGTTATGTGGATCAAATGAGATGATAATTGCAAAATGCTTAGCATAGTATCTGACACATATTATTATTTTTTTCTATTATTTATTTATTTCTATTTTATTTATCACTTCATTTATTTATTTACTTATTCATTCATTCATTCATTTATTTATATTTAATTTTTATTATTATTCCTGACAATACCTTGACGCTTTATCATGGGTGCTTCACATAATACCAAAAGGCTTGGGAAGGGGAGATACCTGCCTGGAAAAGGAGGTGGACCAGCCATCTAGAAAGAGTAAGCAATAACAGATAGACAGATCGCTTGCTTGACTGCTGCCTACATCATGTTAAAGGACTTTGAGGGGAGCAGCTGGGTGGCTCAGTGTATTGAGAGCCAAGCCCTGAGACAGGGGGTCCTGGGTTCAATTGTAGCCTCAGACACTTCCCAGCTGTGTGTCCCTGGGCAAGTCACTTCACCCCCATTTCCTAGCCCTTACCACCCTTCTGTCTTGGAACTAGTACACAGTATTGGTCTAAGATGGAAAGAAAAGAAAACAAACAAAACAAACAAAAACAAATAAAAAAGGACTTTGAAGAAGTTTCTCCCTTTGAAGGACTTAGAGGAAGTTTTGGACAAGCACCTTCCAGCCGTCTCATCTGTAAAATGGGGAAATATCCTCTGAAAGTCTTCCAAGTTGGGAGAGATACACCTATATGTAGACCGCTTATTTGAAGCTAGCAGGGGAACAGTTAGAGTGACCTCCTGAAGACCCTTTGCATCTACACGTCGCTGGTCTGGACTGGAGAGGGGAATCCCTCCCTTGCTTCTGTGTAATTCCACTTGTCCCATCACTCTTGTTTCCTCTTGTCCTTCAACAGGGATCCTGTACGTCAATGGGAGCCTGGACTTCGAAACCGGTCAAGAGTACTACTTGTCCATCGAGTGCAGCCGAAAGGGCTCCCCATCCCTCAACGATGGGACCATGGTCGTAGTCAACGTTACTGATGTCAATGACCATCCGCCCAAGTTTTCCCAGGATCTGTACAGTGTAGAGGTTAAGGAGGACGCGGCTGTGGGCGAGACCATCCTCACGGTAAGCCCACTCTCCCCTCCTGACCGCTGACCTCGGAGGCATAGGCTTGGGGCATCACCTCAGAGGGCAAGATCAGGAGATGGGACTGGCCTTGGTGGCAGGTCTCAGGGTCTTTGGTCCATGCCTGGCTCTTTGTGGGCTCTGGCACCATCTTTGCATTGGTCCTCCCAACACCAACCTGACTCTGAAGTTCAAAGCACCAGGAAGTGAGTGAGTGAATAAGTAAGTAAGTGAGGGAGTGAGTAAGTAAGTAAGTAAGAGGGCAAGGGTGGTGATGGTCGGTAGGGAAAGGGGAGAAACAAGAGGCAGACATAAAAGGGCAATGGGACCTTCTGGGCAGAAATGGGTGGTCCTGGGCAAGTCACAACCTCTCTCAGCCTCAGTGAAGTGCATCAACTTCACAATGTTGTTTTTCGAGATGACAGAGGTAAAGCCTTTTTAAACCCTGGCATGCTACACAAGTGCTAGCTACTGAGAGACTACGTGTGTATATGGCTGTATAACTTGTAATTAGTGTCATCCATCTGTACTTGTATATACACAATAGCTACCAGGATACAAGAAGAACAGGTAGGAGTACAATGCTTCATGAGATAATAATGAATGATTTATTATTTATAAAATACTTCCTCACAGTACTCCCTATCAGGGCAATTAGTATCCCCACTTTACAGATGAAGAAACTGAGGCTCCAGGAGGTTAAATGTGGCTTACCCATAGTCAAAGGGTCAGCAAGAAATGGATTCAAGACTTGAACCCAGGTCTTCTGTTGCCTAGTCTGGAGGTTTCTTCCCCCTTGTATGAGGACTATATTAGCCAATAGTTTCAGTGCCTAGGGACCACAGAATATTTTTCAATTATGCACTAAAAATAATTGTATTATGTAAACACCAGATCTTTTCTTGAAAGTTGTGTATTTGAACATGTGTAGCAAGGCTGTAAGAAACCTAACTACACAAAGAGCCATTAGATCTATTTTCATGAAATGAAATGAAATAAATTGGTAGTGTACTAACCTTTCTTTCTTTTCAAAAAATGTTTTACTGGGGGGCAGCTCGGGGGCTCAATGAATTGAGAGTCAGGCCTAGAGACAGGAGATCCCGGGTTCAAATTCGGTCTTAAACACATCCTAGCTGTGTGACCCTGGGCAAGTCACTTAGCCCCCATTACCTAACCCTCATCACTCTTCTGCCTTGGAACCAATACACTGTATTGAATCTAAGATGGAAAGTAAAGATTTAAAAAAAATGTTTTACCAGTCCTTTTTAACATTTATGACTGATTGTTGAAGTTGGCCTAGAAGGAAAAAGAAATCCTAGCTAGGCATTCCATAGCAATGTTCTTTTTCTTGCTTTAAATATAAATACATATATGTGTATTTGTATATATATAGATAGATTGATAAATAGGTATATAAAAATTATTATTCTTAACTTACCCCCATTTAATATATTTACATATATACAGCAGAATACAAAAGGATCATATATAGAATTTTATTTCCATACGGCTTACTTTTTCAGAGTTTATAGTAAATTCAAAAGGTTTCAAAAAACCAAAACTAAACATTGATGACTAGAGTAGCTAGGTAGCACAGTGGTTGGAGTACCAGGTCTGGAATCGGGAGGACCTGGGTTCCAATCTGACCTCAGACATTTTCTAGCTATGTGAGCCTGGGTAAGTCGTTAATGCTCTTTGCCTCTCTTCTGCCTTAGAATTTCTATGCTACTAAGACAAAAGGTACAGGCTTTTATAAAAGTAAAAAATAAACATTGATGACATGGCTCATTAACTGCTTCTCCTCCCCATAAAACCCTCCCTTATAACAAAAGAAGAGAGTTAAGAAGAACAAACAGACACTGATCATACGTCATCACATATTCGTTCCATGCTTGTAGTCCCTGCCTCTGCACCGAGAGGAGGGAGGGAGACATTGCTCATTTGGAGTCAAGGCTGACTGTGGCATGGATGAGAGTTCTGAGGTCCTTTGCTTTTGCTTTCACATTATTTCCCATTATTATGCCCATCGTAGATATTATTCTTTTGATTCTAATTAAGACGGCATCAATTCGTACAAATCTTCCCAAGTCCCTTTATGTTCATGATGCCCATCGTTTCCTACAGTGAAGTACTGCATCATAGCCATGTACCACAGTAGCTGAGTGTCCTCTTTGTTTCCAGATTTTTGGAAGTGCTGCTATAAACATTTTGGTACATACATTCATACATACATACATACATACATACATGCATGCACGCACACATTATCATACATATGTATATATGTGTGTAGATGTGTTATTGGTATATGTACATTGGAATATAGACATGTATAACACTAAATATTTTATACGTGTGTATATCTGTATTTATGCATAAATAATTAGTCATTTTTTCTAGCTTAACTTCAAAATGTTTTCTAGAACACCAACTGACCTGTCAACCAATAGTGTATTAGTATATCTGTCTTCCCATAGCCCTGTGAGAAGGGAATTTGTGTTTTGACTTAATTAATCAGGGATTTGAACTTCCCTTCCCTTTGTTTTAAATTTAAGTCAATTAGTGACTGTTAAAATCAGAAACTTGAAGACTCTTTATCCTGGATTACAAGTACAAACACACCCTGGGAGACAGGAAATTGATCCCACAGGCATTGCCCCCTGGGTGGTGCCAGGCAAATTGAGGAACTGTGATTGGTTTCTGGGAGGTGATGTGGGAGAGCTAGTGATTGAAGAAAACTGCTTATAAGTGGAGACCCAGCAGGAGGGAGAGGACTGAGACTCAGATTCAGATACAGGCTCTGGCTGGAGACAAACTCTGACATTGGTGACTTTTATTGAATACAGACTCTAGGGTGTTAGGCTAGGCAATTTTCTATCTTCTTCCTATGTTTCCATTTTAATTAAATTAAATTGTTAAAGCTACTAACAGCCTTATAAATTTAATTTTAAATTGACAACCACTCTTTTAACTATTACAGCCCTCAAACATCAGTTACTTCCATGGAGAGGAGCTTTTCAAGATTTTTTCATTATTCAGTCAGACACTTTAAAAATGGCATCCACCAAAGAACTATGGAATGGATGTGCCTAGGACCCATGGGGAGCTTAATCCAGCCCTGAGTTGTACCATTCTAGGAGGATTCACATGGTATTATAGGCTAGGTCCAACTCAGGCCCATCTAGTACTTCAGGCTCAAACTTGGAAGGAAATGGGCCATTTGTAGACCATCTAACAGGTAATAAAGGGTCTTTCTTCAGCTACTGAGAGGAGAGGATCCTCAACAAAGCTATGACACTGAGTTAAGCAGACTCAGCCCCAGTCACGTCCATATAGAAACTTGTTTGGTTAGAAAGTTGAGTTGACTCACACAGCCAGGGGACATCCTTCAAATCTGAAGGACTTTACCTCCTCTAGGACTGGCCTTTTATAACCAGTGTGACTGGGAGACCATATCAAAGGCTTGAGACTTAGAAGCCTGGGACAATCAAGTCTCAGGAATAGTGTCCTACCCTAGCTTCCATGGCAGGGGCTTAGGAAGAGGAAACGGAAAGGAATGTGTAGATTCTATAGTGCCTGCTATGTGCCAGACACTCTGCTAAGAGCTTAACAAATACTCTTTCACTTGATCTTCACAAAAACTCTGAAAGATAGACACTGTTATGATCTCCATTTTATAGTTGAGGGAACTGAGGCAACCAGAGGTGTAGTGACTTGCCCAGGGTTACACAGTTAGTAAGTGCTGGAGGGAAGTTTTGAAATTAGGTCTTCCTAACTCCAGGTCCATCACTCTATTTATACTGTACCACCAGCTGCCTTGGGTGACTGGGAAGCCATGCTAATGGCTTGATCCTCTCTTAGCCCCCAAGACCCATCAGATCTCAGGGACAGATTCCCTTATAGGAAAGGGAAAAAACCCAACTATCCTAGTTTACATGTCTGATATGTTCCTACTACATATGGGGACTAACTAGTAAGGAAGCTTTCATTCACGTGAAGCCCTTTGGTGCAAAATGGTAGTGTAGTTTAGTGGGAAGGGCTGAGTAATTGGTGTCAGAAGATCTGAGTTAGAATCTCAGCTGAGCTCCTTACTATGTGTTTAATTTTGGAAAGCTGCTTCTGCGTTCTTGAGCCTCAGTTTCCCCAGATGTAAAATGTAAAGTAATTTGAGGGTAAGAATGATTTTGGAGGCAATAAAAAACAAAAGATCTGAGTTCAAATTCTGCTTTGCCATTTATTAGCTGAGTGACCAAATCACCTAACTATTCTGGGCCTCAGTTTTCATATATGTACAATGTAAGAATTAATTAGGTATTAATTAGTTCATTAGATTAATTAAAGAATAGGTTCTGCTTAGAAGAAGGGTTTCCAGCTTAGGGAAAGAGTTTTAAAGTTTACCTTAAGAGAGAGAAGAATATTCAAAGGGTTCCTTAAGAAGAATTCCCAGAAACACCTAGGAAAGGACTGTTGGAAAAACGGATCATTCTCTGGGGCTTCCTCACTGGGAGTAGGCGTCTAGGGAGTTGGTTCTTATCAGTCTTTGAAGATTTTGGTGGGAGATAGCTTTGGAAAACATCTTTATATCTGAGAAGATTGTGAGAGTAATTCAACTGAATAGTGAGTGGCTGAGGCTGTTCCCTGGAACACCACAGAGGGCAGCAGAGAGCAGTATCTGTGAAACCTGTCAGCAGTTGAATCTCTGAGGCTGGGCAGTTACCTTCAATCTGTCAATATCTAATATATAAGTGAAGAAGTTTAAGGAGATTTATAAGTAGATTAGCTTAGCAAGTTTGATATTATATTTGTTAGATAGTAAGGGAGTCAAGTTAGGCTTGATTTTCATCAGGCACGAAGAAGTCCTGTGAGGGTCAGAGGGGTTCAGGGTTCAGTTAGAAATCTTAGTTTTAGGGTAATATATCTCCTAATCAATTTATATTTCCTTATTCTGTCCCTGATACTTCTCATAGTTATTAATAAATAGATTTTGTAATCATCTGTCTCCAGCCAGTTTCATCTACTGCCAGAACCAGCTAGGCCCCAACAGCTTTAGTGGAATCTGTACCACCTAATCAATACCAACTGACAATTAACTGGCCATAATCAATATTAAGATCAAATATAATCACAACAACGATGAAGACGTTAGAACAGATGATTGCCAAGCTCCCTTTGAGTTTCAAAACCTATGATCTTATTATACCTAAATAATCTCTAAGATCTCCTCCAATCCCAAGATTCTATGATCTTTTCTAATTTAGTTTAAAAAACTATATGCTGGTTTCTGTTGCTAGACTTCAGTATCTTATGACAACCTCTCTCAATGATTTGGAAACTCCAGAAGTTTATTTTTGCTCTCTTTCCCTTAGTGAGTTCAGTGGTGAGGGAAAACAGGGACTGAGTAAGTGGCAAGATAAGTTTTGGAATCAACCTCAGAAAGTGCAACGGAATTCAGAGGGTGAACATTTGTACAGCATTTCATTCTGAAAAGTGTTTTGCATATATTGGTTCATTTGAGCCTCATACAACTTTGTGAGGTAGGTACTACTATTATTATTATTTTACAGATGAGGAAACTGAGACATAGAAAAGTTAGGTGACTTTGCCCAAGGTTGCACTGTTAGTAAGAATTAAGTTTAGGATTCACTATCCCATGAAGCGTCTTCAATTGACAAGGGCCATATCCCTTCAAGGATTTGGGGGAGTTTTAGGGAGTTTGGGGAGAATGGCAGCCCCAACCTTTATAATCCAGGGCAGTGGAATGTGGTCAGTCTCTTCCTTCCTAGAAGGTCATTCCTCTTTTATAGGTATCAGCAGTTGATGGGGATGGACCCCTAAACAGTGCCATTACCTACAGCCTAGTGGCAGGGGACCAACTGGGCCACTTCACCATTCATCCTAAGAAAGGAGAACTCCAAATTGCCAAGCACCTGGACTGGGAGGAGGTGAGTCCCATGGTGCAATAGACCACTTGGGGAAACTGAAAAAAGAGTTATTACCATTATACTTTCTGAGTTAGGCTATAAAAGTAACAGGACTGGGGCCAGTGCTTTTGATCCCTGAAATCAAGGCCATGCTCAATTCATCATCATGCCTCTTAGGAATGCTAATGTGGAGATATTGGGATAGACTAAATGATCTCTAAGGAGATCTCTCCTTTGATGGAATCACCAAATGATCCTGATGAAGCCCCATATTCCAGGTGCTCTGGGTTCCAGTTCTGGGAGTCTACCCAGCATGAAGGTCCCAGAAGCTGGTCCCCTCTATATATAGTTAAATCCTTTCCTTTTAAAAAAATGTAAAAAGAGCACTCATCAAGGCATCCTTCCCCACTGCTGACATCCTCTATTCCATACCTGCATTGAACCAGACTTCCAGCTACTCCCTGACGCTTCGGGCCACAGATAACGGGCAGCCAGTACTGTACCAGGATGCTGTTGTGAACGTGGAGGTGGCAGATGTTAATGACAACCTGCCTCGCTTCTTCCAGCTGAACTATAGTATTGTGGTCCAGGTAAAGATGAACTTCTGAGTTACCCTGAGCCAAGAACCTCCATCAGCCTCAGCTCCTAGGAGAAGCACAGGATTTCTGACCTGGAAGACTTCTCTGAGGTCATTCTCTAACCCTTCCCTATCTGAAGCAGGAGTCAATCCCTTAGAGTTGTGTTGACAAACCTATGGCATGCGTGCCAGAGAGGGGCTGTTCCTCTCCTCCTCCTCACTGCACCTGAGGACATTTTTCATATCACCCACCCTTCTGCCTAGCAGCCCAATAGGAGTGCTTCCCCCTCCCTTGTCTGGGATAAGGGGGCAGCTCACATGCAGTGAGAGGCTTGCAGTTTGAGCACTTGGTCTCTAAAAGGCTCACCATCACTGGGTCCTGCTGTAAAGACCTCCAATAATGGGAATTTACTGCTACTTCTCAATGTCTTAGTGGAACCCTTCCCACTTTTGGACAGATCTAATCATTAGGATATGAAGCTGAAATCTGTCTCCCTGCATTCTCCCCCATTGCTCCTACTTTTTGCCCTCTGAGATAAAAATAAATGGAGTCAATTTATTCATATGACAGGTCTTCAGTTTACTGAAGACAAGGATGATGTTCCCCTTAAGTTTTCTCTTCTTAAGTGAAATATTAACTTTCCCTCTCTCCCTGCCTTCCTCTTCCCCCACATTGTCCCTATATTACTCATTGTTTGCCCTCTGGTAAGTCACTTCCCCTATCTGAGCCTTTCTTATAAAATAAGGGAGTAAACATTTTTACTTCTAAGATTCCTTAAAGTTTCTATGACACATACAATGAATGAATAATTATCAACTCTATTGATCTAACAGTATAATGATTAAACCCCCAACCTTCATTAGGATGCCTTACATTTCCAAGTCTCCTGTGAACTGTACCTATAAGAAGCACCTTATAAATATTCATTGTTTTACTTTATATTGTTTTATTTAAGTATTCTTTGAGCTTCTAGTAATCATAAACTCACTGACCTTTGGGCAGCCAGGAGATAGGGTCTTGGCAAGGAAGTTCCCACCCTCTTAATCATACATCTCCATCCATCTTAGGAAAATGCTCCACTTGGCAGCAGAGTCCTGGAGCTGATTCTGAGTGACCGAGATTCCACAAAGAATGGGCCACCATACTCATTCCATATCACCGAAGGCAATGATGGTTCTGCCTTTCGGGTCACAGAGGATGGATGGCTAGTGACGGCAGCAGTTTTAAACCGAAAATTCAAAGAACAGTATCTGCTTCAGATTCAGGTGAGAGTCCTTTAGGGGGATGTGTGGGTGTGTATGTGTGTATGGTTGTGTGGGTGTGTACAATCTCTATTGCTTCCCAGTGTCCTAGTGGAGCCTATTCCTTTTTTGGACAAATTTAATTGTTAATATATGAAGCTGAAATCTTCCTCTCTGCATTCTCTCCATTGCACTTACTTTTTGCCCTCTGGTGTCAGAATAAATGGGATCCTTTCTTCACACAAACAACAGGTTTTCAAACAAACAGAAGACAGGGATGATGGTGCCCTTAAGTTTTCTCTTCTTAAGATTAATCCTAGTCAGTTCCTTCAGCTGATCTTCATAGAATGTGGTGTCCCATCCCTTCGTCACCCCTCCTCTTGATGCATCCCAGTTTGTCAGTGAAATGTGATCCTTAGAACTGGATGTAGTCATCCAGATATGACCTGCCCAGATGTAGTTGTTCACTTGTGCCTGACCTTTGATGATCCCATTTAGGATTTTCTTGGCAAAGATACTGGAGCAGTTTGCTGTTTCCCTTTCTGGTTCATTTTACAGATGAGGAAAATGAGGCAATTGAGGTTAAGTCATTTAAGTGACTTGCCCAGGGTTATACAGCTAGTAAGTGCCTACGGTCAGATTTGAAATCAAGTCTTCCTGACATTGCAGAAGGAACAGAGTCTGAATAGAGATTGAGACTCACCATTCTTCACTTTATTTCCTCCTGAATTTTTCTCTAGTGTAAACAATATTTGTCTTGTTTTACAACACGGCAGAGAAATATGTATTATATGATAATATATGTATGACCTACATCATATTACCTTCCTTCTTGGGGAGGAGGGAGTGGAAAAAGAAAAAAATGGAATGAGACAGATTTCTGGACATAGCTAATATGAGAATTTGTTCCTGGATAAGCACACTTGTTACAATTTATTACATATTTGTAACAAATCACACATATTATTTATTGTTATATTACATATTATATTATATTATCTATGTATTTTAAAATGGTAACCAAAAAAAAAAAAAAAGAAACAGGTCTTACTGATTCCCCAGGCACTACGTTGCCTAGTTGCCCAGATTAAGAATAGGAGCCAAGAAAAGAAAATGCAGCCTTTAGATAACCAGGAGAGTGTGGTCAAAAGTCAAAAGGAGAGTGTGAACAGCAATGTCTGACACTGCTGAGGGGCATCACATTCAAGGAAGCCAGGTTAGAAGAACTCAGGTGGGAGTGAATGCTATGGAAGTGGCATAAATAACATTTTTAAGAAATTTGGCAGTAAAGGTAAAGTGGGAGATAATCTAGTAATTAGTTGGAGCAGAAGGGTCAAAGGTCAGCTTTCCTCAGTTTGGTTAAACTTAAGAATTCTTGTGGGTACATGTGGAGCAATAGCAAGGTGGAGAGTGAAGGTGAATGAGAGAAAAAAATGTCTGGTGGAACCCATAGGACTGCAATCAAGTACAAAAGGTGACAAGATTAACCATATGGGAGAGTTAGTGATACCTCCTTTTCTGTTACCAAGAGGGACAATGCAAAGATTGAATGAGTAAGCTGAAAAATGTTGAGAAATGTAGGAAGGCAGCTGAGGAAGCCAAAGGCAGATGAATTTTTACTGGCTAGAAATGTGAAGTTATTTGCTATAAGAATGGTGAATTGGGGCCAAAAGGAATTAGAAAAAAACACTTTAAACTGTCACTATTGCTTTTGAATAACACTAATGGTCCAGGTGAGGTTGTATAATATGTAATTGTTGTGGACAAAATGAGTTTGATTTTTCCTAATACCTTCTTAATTCTAGTGCCTTCCTTCTATTGATTATTTCTCATTTATCTTGTATATCATTTTTTTGGTACATAGTTATTGGCATTTTTGTCTCCCTTATTTGGACTATGACCTTCTTGAGAACAGAAATTGTCTTTTGTCTTCAGAGCTTGAAACTTTTGTCTTCAGTGCTACAATGAAGGATTTAATAAATGTTTCTTGACTGATTGATTTCAGGGCTTTTGTCCATCATTATTCAACAGCATGTGAGCAGGAGAGAAGAAGTTGGATGGTAGTGTGTGGAGAGGGGGATATTCAGAAATGAATAACAGCAGAAGACAAAAGGCAAGAGAGATTGCATTAGTTAGTGAGACTGGGTGGACCTTGGGGCCAAGACTGAGTATGGAGACAAGTGCAATCAGAGTTGTTAAGATGGACTGGGAGAAGAGGAATGACAGTGGTAAGAGTGAGGCGTAGGTTAACTGGGTCAATGAGAGAGTGAGTGAGGTAGAAGGAAAGAGAAGAAGTTATGGCTGGAGAATGGAATTTCAAAGTTATAGATCTGGTAAGAGGTATGTGAAGTTCTTTTTAATTTTTTTTAACTCTTACCTTCCATCTTAGAATCAATACTAAATATTGGTTCCAAGGCAGAAGAGTGGTAAGGGTAGGCAATGGAGGGTTAACTGACTTGCCCAGGGTCACACAGCTAGGCAGGGTCTGAGGCCAGATTTGAACCTAGGACCTTCTGTCTCTAGGCCTGACTCTCAATCCCACTGAGTCACCCAGTTGCCACCCAGCTGCTCCCCCCACCCCAATGTGAAGTTCTAAGAGATAATGAGATCAAAGGTGGGCCCATGCTGAGCATATTGTAGAAGTGAATGGAGAAGGAAGTCAGCTTAGAAGAAGAAATTGAGAGATTATGTAAGAGCAGAGACTATGTATTATTTATCTTTGTGTCTGTGCTAGCACAGAACAAAGGTACTTGGATGTTCAGGAAGTATTAGTTGTTTTGTTGAAAAATAAAAATAAAACTTTATTCATATATTTTCTTTTTATAGCACTTATATTTCTGAATGTATTCCTTCCCCTCCAAGAGAGTCTTCCCTTGTTATAAAGAATAAAAACGAGAAAAAAAAGAACTTGAATAGTTTAACAAAATGAATTGACCCTTCAAAAAAGTATGATATTCTGCAGTGTTCCATGCCCATAGTTTACCACTTCTGCAAAGAGAGAACTGCTTTCTTAATGTGTTCTTTTTGGACAAACTCAATCATTTAATAGTATCCAGTTTCAATTATTTTGCTGTCATTCTTTCCATTTACATCATTGAAGGCATTCTGCATATTGTTTACTTGGCTCTGGTCACATCCATCCTGTTTTGCATCGTTTCATCTAAGTCTTCCCATGCTTCTTTGCATCTGTTGTATCCATCAGATTCACTCCTAATGTGTGGCTGGTCTTTCCTGACAGGTAACAGACAGTGGAGTTCCTCCTCTCTCTTCTTCGGCTTTTGTCAATGCTCAAGTCACAGAGCAGAGTCAGTACCCACCTTCTGCTCTCCCCCTAGAGATCTTCATCACCACTGGGGAGCAGACGTTTCAGGGAGGCGTGGTGGGGAAGATTCATGCCACTGACCAGGATCCCCGTGATACTCTGACATACAGGTTAATGGAGAAAAAGCCCTTCCGTAGCCATTTTTCAGTGGGTATTGCTGATGGCAAGATCATCGCCAAGGAGGGGCTACCCCATGGCCACTATAATCTCAACATCAATGTCAGCGATGGGACCTTTGTGGCATTGGCTGGAGTCCATGTCCATGTGTGGCATGCAGCCCCAGAAGCCCAGGCTCGGGCTGTCCTACTGCAATTCCGTCATCTCTCTCCAGAGGAGTTTGTGGGTGACCACTGGCGCAACCTCCAGAGGTTCCTGGGCAGTGCCCTGGGTTTTGAACGTCAGCACATCTACCCTGTGAGCCTGCAACCTACAGAGGAGGCAGTGGGAATAGACATCCTCCTTGCCTTTGAGGAGGCTCTTGGCTCCTTCCATGAGCCCCGAAGCCTTTCAGACTCCATTGCCCGCCTGGCCAGAGAGATAGAGCACTCTGTGGGAATCCACATGACCAAAGTGGCACCTGTGGCGCTATGCCAGGGCCCAGGCTGCCAGGAGCACATCTGCACAGAGACCCTCCAGCTGGACTCGGGAGCTGTGTCCACCTATAGCACAGCCAGGATTAGCATCTTGACCCCCAAGTATAGCCTGAGACTGAACTGCTCTTGCAATGGTAAGAGACCCTCCTTCACCTTGGGGCAACACTTTGGAGTTGGCCTTATACCTCAGGATTAAATCCCAGACAATCCTTAATCTTACTCCCATTGTTGCATCTGTGTTCTAGAGATTAGACTAAGTGTTAATTGAGTGACATCCATTTGAATTTGATCATTTTTTAGTTAGTTGTTACTAGATATAAAGCACTGAGCAGGATATTGGAAGAGAGTCCTCCCATCCTAATGGAAGATAAAATTCTGGTCAGTGGATATGAGACATACAAAGATAAATGATAAAACAAGCATGTTAGAAAAGTGCATGGGGGAAGCTAGGTGGCTTAGTGAATTGACAACCAGGCTCTGAGACAGGAGTTCCTGGGTTCAAATCTGGCCTCAGATACTTCTAGCTGTGTGACCCTGGGCAAGTCACTTAACCCCCATGCCTGGCTCTTACTGCTCTTCTGTCTTGGAACCAATACAGTATTACTCTGAGATGGAAGATAAGGGTTTTAATTTTTAAAAGATAAAGAAAAGTACAGAATGTAGCACTATGTGGGGGTTTAGACTAAGAAGGGAAAAGTTCTTACCTTTGGGGAGAATCAGAAAAAACTACTTTGGTGAAGGCGGCATTTGAGTTGGACTTTTAAGGATGGCTAGAAATTGAAGAAAGCAAAGAATGGGATGAAGACATTCCAGGTAGAGGGAACAGTGTGAGCAAAGGCATGAATACAGGAAAAACTGGTGATATATAGAGTAGGATAGTCCTGTGCTCTATTGAAACTGCTCTCACCAAAGCTGCCAATAATCTACTCAAGCCCATAGCCTTTTTTTTTTTAAAATAACCCTTACCTTCTGTCTTGGAATTGATCCTAAGTATTGTGTGGGTGCCTCATCCCTATTACTTCTCACTCTTTTCCTTAGTGATCTCATCTGCTCCCTTGGGTTCAATGATCTCTGTACAGACAACCTCCAAATCATATATTTAGCTCTAATTGCTCCCCTGAGCTCTATCAGCCAG
Source organism: Gracilinanus agilis (assembly GCF_016433145.1). NCBI lineage: Eukaryota > Metazoa > Chordata > Mammalia > Didelphimorphia > Didelphidae > Gracilinanus > Gracilinanus agilis. The sequence goes on along the minus strand of NC_058136.1, from coordinate 1,461,165 downwards.
AAGCCCTGCTGGATATCCCATTGGCATCTCATACTCAATATGTCCAAAAATTTGTCTATGTATCTTCCAGTCCCAGCATGGAGAGTTATGGTGCTGAGGTAGAATTGGTAACAGATTAATTGGGGAAAGGGGGAAGGGACATGAGGAAGAGAAAGAGATCAGTGATAACTCCCAGCCTAGGCATCTGGGAAGATAGTGGCAATTTAAATAGAAATGGAGACAGGAGGAGGGAGGGTGGATATTTTGAAGGGGGAAAGTTGAATAGTTCCATTTGAGACATGTTGAATTTTAAGTGCCAGTGGATTATCTGAGTGAAGATATCTAGCTGGCGATTGGAAATATGGCACTAGAGCTCAGGGGAAAGGGTATGGGTTGAGATATAGCTTTAAGAGTACTCTAAAATCTATGAAGGTGAATCCATGGGAGTGAGATCACCCAGGAAAAAAATTATGGAGAAAGAGAAGACCAAGTTATAGAACGCTAGAGAAGAACTCTCTCTAAGGATTGGGAAGGAGATGAGAAACAAGCAAAGGATATAAAATCGAGTGGCTAATGAGATAAGAGAGAATCAGGAGAAAAGATGTTTCTAAAAGAGGGGAAGAAAATCATAGAGAGGTGTTAGGAAGGATGAATGCAGAAAATGTCCTCGGATCTGCTGTTTAGGACATTGATGAGAGCAATTTTAGTTCAATGGTAGTAATGGAAGTTAACTTACAGGAGTCTGAGGAGAGATACAGAGGTGATAAAATGGAGGCAGCAAGTGTAGGCATTTTTTTCCCTGTAGAAAAGGCCATAGTGCTGTGCTAATATAGAATGCTTTTCTCTAACCACAGTCCCTGTTTCTGAAGACTTGCTATGAAACGCCCCCTCAAACAGCCCCTCCTCGAGCTTTGGTCCATGCCTATGCTCCTCAGCCCTAGTATGAGCCCAAACTGGTCCCAGAGAAAGCCAGAAACTAACAGGGGTCCCTACTTCCCTGAGGGAAGAAAAAAAAATGTCCTGATTCACCTGACTGGGATAAGGTAACAAAGCTTGTTATTGCAGACACAGCCACCAGGTTCGGAAGTCAGAGCTCAATGCGGTACCAACACCCTTTTGCCCAGGACTGGCATATACGTTTCCAGCTGAAAACTCAACAGCCTCATGCCTCGTTATTATTTCTCAATTGGTCTACAGTGGTCTTCTTGGAGGTAAGAGCTTATTTTTGTGGAGTAAGGGGAGAAGGGGCCTGTCCTGATGAGCTATTAGCTTTCTGGCAAAGGGATCCTTAAAGACTGTTAGAGTTAAAAGAGTTAATTAAAACATAGGCCATGAGAGTTAGAAGGGACTTTAGGGGCAGCTAGGGGGCACAGTAGATAGAGCACCAGGCCTGGAGATGGGAGGACCTGGGTTCCTAGACTTCCTAGCTGTATGACCCTGGGCAAGTCATTTAACCCCATCTGCCTACCTCTTACCCTTGCCTTACAGATACTACTAAGAAAAGTAAGGTTTGTTTTTTTTTAAACAAAACTTTAGAATGGAAAATGCAGTATCATGAATGGAGGGGATTCAGAGTCCAGCGTGTATGAGCTAGAAAATGGCTCCAATATAATCTCATTCAACCATCTCACTGTGCAGCAAAGGAAACTGAGGCCTAGAGAAACTAAGGGACTAGCTCAAGAGCCCCCAGAGAGTGAGAGCTGAGTCTTGTACAAAGGTCTTCTATCTCCTAATCTAGGGTTCTTTGTGCTTTACCATGACACCTACTTAGGAGAAATAAACTCAGATACTATTTTATTGTTGTTCAGTTCTGTTTGACTCTTAGTGACCCCATAGTTGGGTTTTTCTTGGCAAAGATACCGAAGCGATTTGGCATTTCCTTCTCATGCTATTTTACAGATGAGGAAACAGAGGCAAAGAGGGTCTTTGCCCAGGGTCACACAGCTAGTGTCTGAGGCCAGATTTGAACTCAGGTCTTCCTGACTCCAGGCCCAGCCCGGTACCCACTGTGCCACCTAGCTGCCTTTAAGATAATTAGACCATAAATAATTATTGACCCTACACAGGTGAGACCTACAATCTGGTGAGGTTACAGGGGAAACTAAATCTTGGTTCTACCTGCACAACTTATATGGTCAGTTTACGTAAGTAAACTGGTGAAGTCAACAGAGCCCATATCCCCTGGCGACTAACTTAGGTGCCCAGAGCCCAAGTTCAGACCTTTCCTCTTGAATTTCCTATGCATGTCTGCTCGCTGAACATCTTTTGTATTGTCCCATCTCTTTCCACCAAGCAAAGTACCTAACAGGGTTCTGGGTCCTGGCTTCTCAGGATGCTTCAGGATATCTGAAGCCAATTAACTGATTCACACCAAGGTATTACTGGCTGAGGGTAATAACATTTCCTGCCTGGTGGTAATTTCTTTATTTCCTTTGTTTCTTCTTGGATATGCTTTTGCTCCTCCTTTTTGCCAACCCAAATGCTATCCATTCTTCATGGCTTGGTTCCAAAGCCACTTTCTCCAGGAAGACTTCCCAATGCAAGAGACTCCTCCCTCCTTCCCTACAACTCTTTGAGCCTTTACTATCTCTTTTTATATTCCATGCCATTTTACTCAGATCTCTTGTAGTCTCATGTGTAACATTCCTGTCTCACAAAGATAAAAGCTCCTGAAGATACTTCCCTCTTCCATTGATACAGATTTCAACCCACTCATCTTCCCACCTTCCCTATCTTGCATGATTTCCATCCCATGTTTCTCCCATGAATCCTCCTCGAACGACTAACTTGGTGCTTCAAGCAATGCTTCGAGCATTCAAAAAGAGTTCACACTTATGTATATATAGGACTTTGTTTCATCCTGTTTGCTTCTTGTCCATATCTTTCCATAAAATCCTCCCCAGAGAATCAACTTAATATTCTGGAGGCCCATCTCTGGTTCCTCTGTGAACCTGGGAACTTGGGCCGTTTGATTATTCTTTTTTTAACCCTTAAAGAGTGGTAAGGGTAGGCAATGGGGGTCAAGTGACTTGCCCAGGGTCACACAGCTGGGAAGTGGCTGAGGCCGGGTTTGAACCTAGGACCTCCTGTCTCTAGGCCTGACTCTCACTCCACTGAGCTACCCAGCTGTCCCCGGTTTGATTATTCTTGCTTCTCGTTGTTGCTATATGACCAACCCACTTCCTTTTCTGGTCATACCTACCCTGTTTCTGATGTCTTTTTTTGCACTATCTTTATGCATATGCTATAGCCTGTGTACACCCACCATGAAGCATTCCATCACCCTTTGGGTTACTTGTAATTATGACTCTTCAGAAATTATGGTGTTTGATGATTTGTAGTCATATGAGATAGCACCAACAGGAGACCACTGGGTTTAAGCGGTTGGGCTTTTAAAGCAACAGGAAAGTGCTTGGGGCCATTTAATGCTATTTCTCAAATGTGGAGGGGCAACTAGGTGGATTAGTGGTTAGAGAGCCAGACCTAGAAATGAGAGGTCCTGAGTTCAAATCTGGCCTCAGACATTTCCTAGTTGTATGTCTGAGGGCAAGTCACTTAAACTCCTTTAACTAGCCCTTACTTCTCTTTTGCCTTGGAACCAATAAACACAGTATTGATTCTAAGATGGAAGGTAAGGGTTTAAAAATTTTTAAAAAGTTCATTCCTGTTACATACAAATTGGGGATATAAAATAACTTAGAAAACTAGTTAGGAAAAATCAGTTATGCCTACCCTAAGGTTTCAATCAATCAGAAAGCATTAAGCACCTATTGCAGGGGTCGGCAACGTATGGCTCTCGAGCCATATCTGGCTCTTTTGAGGGCCAGATATGACTCTTTCTGCAGGAGCCATAAAGTCAGTTTTTTTTCAGGTGCTGTTACAGGAGCGCGCACTGTGAGCACTGTACGGCTCTCACGAAATTACATTTTAAAAAATGTGGCATTTATGGCTCTCCCGGCCAAAAAGGTTGCCAACCCCTGACCTATTGTGTGCCATTTCCCTTTCAGCTCCTACTCCCAGTCCAAGGGAAATAAAGAAAGGCAATCATTCAGTCTGCTCTCTTCTCATTACATGGCTGGCTGCTATTTGCAAAGCTGAACTGGACCAGCTGTTGTTGTCCCCCCACTGATGGCTTTCTGGGTTTGCTTTGCAGCTGACTGATGGGATGCCACGTCTGGAGTACCACTGTCCAGGTGGTTTCCAAGGAAACCTCTCCTCCATGTACTTTGTGAGTGACCAAGAGTGGCATTTGGTCCTGCTGGTGGTGACAGGGACATCTATCCGTTTGCTTATTGATGGCAAGGGCAATGCCTCCGCTGTTCTCCCAGAGCATTGTTGGAGCCCTCAGTTTGGGGGAGATCTTTTTCTGGGTGGCCGTATCCGTCCTCACCTGCTTCAACAGACATCCAGGGCCTTTCGAGGGTGTGTGAATGACATCATAGTCAATGGAGAAGAACTGGAGCTGCTGTCCAATAAACAGAAGAAGGGAGCAGGCTTTCTGAAGGCGATAGCTCTCACCCAGTGCTGCCCTCAGAGCAGTGTCTGCATGCAGAACCCCTGCCTTAATGGTGGCCAGTGCTCAGAGACCTATAGGGGAGGTAAGGAGTTGCCCTCTCACTATTTTCACCTGTATATATTAGTAACCTAAATCTCCCAGGTTTCCTCTAAATAAGAGTTCTTGATATGGGGACTGTGAACTTAAATTTTTAAAATTTAGTTAAATTTTAAAATGTAAAAATCCAGTAATTATATTTTAACATAAAAGATTTGCTTTGTATTAATGAATTTTATTCTGCACATTTAAAAAACATTATCCTTGGAGAACAATCTGGAATTCTGCCCAGAGAGTTCTAAAACTGTATATACCCTTAGACCCAGCAAAACCACTATTGAGTCTATATCAAGGTGATCAAGATCAAGATGATCAAAGAAAATGGGAAAGAACTTATATGTTCTAAAACATTTATAGCAGCTCTTTTTGTGGTGGCAAAGAACTGGAAATTGAAGGGATGCCCATCAACTGGGGAGTGGATGAACAAGTTGTGGCATGTGTTGTGATGGAATACTATTCTGTCCTATGAAGTGACAAGTAGGTTAATTTAGAGAAACAGGCAAACAAAATCATGGAAAGATCTACATGAAATTATGAAAAGTAAAATGAGTAGAATCAAGAGAACAGTATATACAGCTACAGAATTAACTTTGGAAGAATAACTTATGAATGTCTACCTCCAAAGAAAGAACAGATAACTAAAATCACAAAAAACACAAAACAGATAACTAAAAACACACACAAAAAATATATACATATATTTTTTCGTCATGATGTCTTCTCTAGTATGGGGAGAAGAGAGAAACACTTGGGAATTGTAATACAACCAACAAGCAAATAAGTCAACAAAAAAATTCCTAAGGGGTCCGTAGATTTCATCAGATGGACAAAAAAGTCCAAGACACAGAGAAGACTCTTATCTAAGACCCCCTAAAAGATTAAAAGAACAGGGGTGATCTTCCTTACTGGGAAGGCTTCACTTCATAATATGTATGTTTAACTTTTCTCTCTCAGTTAATCCCTCTTATTAAGACAAAAAAAGAACATAGAATGTTAGAACTGGAAGGAACCTCCAAATATAGAATATCAAAGCTTTCAGGAACTTTAGAAAAGAAACTTAGAATGTTAAAGTTATAAGACCTGCTTTGGCAGATAGAAGGCAGGGGTCAGAAAGACCTAATTTTTTTAAACCCTTACCTTCTATCTTGGAGCCAATACTGTATATTGGCTCCAAGGCAGAAGAGTGGTAAAGGTAGGCAATGGAGGTCAAGTGACTTGCCCAGGGTCACACAGCTGGTCAGATTTGAACCTAGGACCTCCCGCCTCTAGGCCTGGCTCTCAATCCACTGAGATACCCAGCTGCCCCCAGAAAGACCTAAATTTGAATCCCTTTTCACACAGTTACTAGCTGTGTGACCTTGGGCAGGTCACTTAGCCACTATGGGCCTTAGTTTCCTCATTTTGTAAAATGAGGGTTTTGAGCTCAATGACCTCTAAGTTTCTTTTCAGCTCTAAAAAGATATAGTCTTATGGTCTAGTCAGAACTTCTTGTTTTACAAATGAGGAAACTGAGGCATAGAGAGTGGAAGTGACACATAGGAGAGGCCAAGTACAAAGTAGTAAGGGGACAAGTTCTCTGCATGTGGCCATGGCTCCATGAATCAAATGCAGAGGGAGCTCTGACTGGGAGAGGCAACATAGAGGGTTCTCAGAAGAGTCAACAGTCAGTCTTGGGCTGCTTGGCCATTGAGCCATTTCTCTCTCCATGCAGGCTATAAGTGCATGTGTCCAGCATCTTTCTCTGGGGATCACTGTGAGCTGGGCAGAGGGAGCTGTGAGTCCAGACCTTGTCTGAATGAGGGAAAGTGTCTCCTCAAGCCTGGAGGAGCCTTCTGCAGTTGCGTCTATCCATATACAGGAGACAGGTAAGGCCGGTGGAATTGGATATGCTCTCTCCCCTTTAACTCCCCAGGGAAGGGGGCTTCGGTGCCAGTCTTTGGATCCCTTGACTGGCATCAAATGCAACTTAGAGGTTGAAAGAATCTGCTGTGAGGTCAGAGGAAAATCTGTCATACTGGCCAATTCTTGTGAAATGACAGGGGTTCTTTACTGAGCCTTTGCT
>NC_058136.1:1442316-1454012 GCF_016433145.1 Gracilinanus agilis | reverse complement strand
TCCAGGAAAATCTAAGTGGATGGTAATGTTTAAGATGGTTTTTTTTTCTGACCTGCAGTAAGGATTGATGACTTAGGGAGATCATAGCCTTTTTTTGTTGTTATCTCATTTTAGTTATACACAAATCTTCATGATCCCATTTGGGTCACTTTTTTTACATTGAGAGGACTACTGTTCACTACAAAGATTCATCATCCCTTGCCATATGACTGTTTCATTTAGACAAAGGATTTGCCCTTCCTGAGTCTTTCCTAGATACAACCATTCAATCATGGAATTGTCAATTTTTATTGGCTTTTGTTTTTACTCTAATACTACTTTAAACTTTATTTCTTCCTTTAATGCTGCCTATATCCGCCTTCTCAAATACTCATGATCAAAGTTGACCAGTCATAGCAAAATGGTCATTTCAGTGATAGAAGATCCTCTTTAAGGATGTATCACCAAGGGTTGAAAGTATGGAAGGAGTACTAAAAATAACCTTTGCTCTCATTCTTATGATGAGTGTTGTGTGGGGACAGGGGTTCCCCTAATGTATTAAGACCATAATTGATATTTGGTTGGCTCAATTGTCTGGAGACTCAAACTCATGGCATCAATTCCTGGTCTTCTTTAATTCTTTCATCAAACATTGAACTGTTTTTTTTATTACAATCAGATTTTTTTAAATTCAAAGATGTTTTATTTTCTCAATTACACATAATAACAATAATTTTCAACATATATTTTCTAAATTTACAAGATCCAAATTGTCTCCTTCCCTTTCTCCCCTCCACCCTCTAAGAGTAAGCAAGTTGATCTGGATTATACTTGTGTTATCTTGCAAAACATACATTCATATTGCACATTGTTGTAAGAGAATACTCATATAAAACCAAATCCCCCAAATAAAACCATTATAAACTAGTGAAAGATAGTATGCTTTCATTTGCACCTGGCTCCAACAGTTCATTTCCTCTGGAGATGGATAGCTTTCTTTGTCATTAGTGCTTCTGAATTGTCCCCAATTATTATATTACTGAAAGTAGCTAAGTCTTTCACAAATGATTATCATACAATATTGCTGTTATTATGTACAATATTCTTCTACTTCTGCTTATTTTACTCTGCACTAGTTCATGAAAATCTTCCCAGGGGGCATCTGGGTAGCTCAGTGGATTGAGAGCCAGGCCTAGAGATGGGAGGTTCTATATTTGAATCTGGCCTCAGACATTTCCCAGCTTTGTGACCCTGGGCAAGTCATTTGACCCCCATTGCCTACCCTTACCACTCTTCTGCTTGTGTATTGACTGTGTATTGACTCTGAGACAGAAGGTAAGGGTTAAAATAAATAAATAAATGAAAGAAAAAAAAGAAAATCTTTCCAGCTTTTTCTGAAATCATCTTGCTTCTCATTTCTTATAACACAATAATATTCCAGCACCAACATATGCTACAGTTTGTTAAGCCATTCCCCAGTTGCTGGACAGAACTGCAATTTCCAATTCTTTGCTAACCCAAAAAGCTTCCTTAAATATTTTTGTAGGCATAGGTCCTTTCCCCTTTTTTTACCATCTCTTTGCTATACAGACCCAGTAGTAGTATTACAGGATCAAAGGGAATGCATAGTTTTATAGCTCTTTGGACATAACTAAAAATTGCCCTCCAGAATTGTTGGATCAGTTCACATCTCCATCAACAATGCCTTGGTGTCCCAACTTTGCTACATCTCTTCCAACATTTATCATTTTCATTTACTGTCATAATGGCCAATCTGATTGGTGGGATATGTACCTACCTCACCATTGTTTTAATTTTCATTTCTCTAATCAGGCATACCCAAAACCGTAACTCCTTCTGAATTTGGTCATGCCCATTTTCCATAGGAAAATTCCAGTAGTCTCTTTGAATCAAAATAACTCCCTTTCCCATATATTCAAATAGGTAACAAATAGGTAATTTGTTGATGATTTCAGAGAGAGGTCTCATATTTAAAATAGTTAGGGAATTTTGTCAAATATATAAGAATATGAACCATCCCTCCCTCAAATGATAAATGATGAAAAGATATGATCAGACAGCTTGAGGATAAATAAATCAAAGCTATATATAACTATAGGAAAATATGCAAATCAAAACAAATCTGATATACCATCTAATACTTATTGAATTGGCTAAAATGATAAAAAGGAAGAAAAGAAAAAAATGTTGGGGATGTAGAAAAATAGGGACAATGATATATTCTTTGTCAACTGTGAACTTATCCAACCATTTGGGGGAGAATTCTGGAAGTATACTCAAAGAGTTATAAAACTGTGTATACCTTTTGACCCAGTAGTACTACTATTAGGTTTATTTTCTAAGGTGATCAAGGAAAAAAGAAAAGAATTTATATCTTCTGAAATATTTATAACAATTGTTTTTTATGGTAACAAAGAACTCAAAACTTAAGAGATGTCCATCAATTGACAGATGGCTGAACATGTTGTGAAATGTGATTGTAAGGGTATATTTTTGTGCAATAAGGATTAACATATAAGATGATCACAAAAATACCTGGAAATATGAAGTGATGTAAAGAGAAATGATATCCACTGTAATAAAAGGAACAAACAGAACATAAATACAGATTGAAATATATCATTCTTCACTTTTTTTTACTCCAAGAATTTTTCTCTAGTGTTAGAAATAAGTATGTATCTTGTTTTACAACATGATGTACAGGGAAATGTGTACTATATGGTTTTATATATATACACATATATACATAATCTATATCATATTACCGTTCTTTTGGGAAATGGAAAGGGTTAGGAGGGAGGTTAAAAAAAAAAGAATGGAACATAGATTTTTGTATGTATCTAACGTGAACATTTGTTTCTCTTAGATAAGTGTATTTATTATAATTACTAATATATCATAATAATTCTTACGTATGACATTATTGTTATGTTACATATTATATTATGTTATATAAAAAATAAATGAAAAAAGTGTACTTTTAAATATTCAAAAAGGCCATGATTGCTGTAAACAATTCAAAACCAGGTGCTTACAGATATAAACTTTTAATTTTTTGTTTAGGGTTTTAAATTTTAGCATGATAACCAAATATGCAAATGTGTTCTCAGTTGGAAATGAACAGGGCAAGTAGACCTACATCTCCATATGAACTGATTATCCAACCTGGCTAAGGGATTCAAATTTCTTTAAGTTTGTGAGTCAATGACCAGCTAGAACTAAAGTTTTTCAAAGAGATTCAGATCATTAAGGACAAATGTCACAATGACCAAATAATGTCCTCTCATGTCAATGATGTTTCCCTTTGGCTAGAACAGAGTATTATTCTGTGAATTGCTTTTGCTACAAGGAAGCAGACATAATTGTGAGAATCAAAGTAGTTTACTTTGCTTCCAGGTTGCCAGTAAATATGTAAATTCCTTGCAACAAAAGACAGATTCAAAAACCTTTGAAAGAGAGAGAAGCACATGGGAAAACAGATTCTCCCTTAAGTCTTAAGTTGCCTTTCCAGAATGTGTTCATCCCCTGGACAATCAATTTGCACATTCTCCTTATCTGTTATAATAGTGACTGAATAATCCACATGGCTTTAGGGATCAATTTCATTAGTGAAGACTGTGAAACTGAATCATATATTGATATAAAGTTGAGAGGTAGAAAAGACCTTAATAATCACTTAACCTATCACCTTCATTTTAGAGATGAGGAAACTGAGATTCAGAAAACTGAAATAACTGAGCTCACCTAGACCAGTAATGGCAAACCTTTTAAAGACTGAGTGCCCAAACTGCAACCTTCCTGCCCCATGTGAGTCCCCTGCCTTTACCCCAGACAGGAGAAGGAGGAAGAGGTCTCATTGGGCTTTTGGGAAGAGGGATGAGTAATGGGAGAAATGTCCTCAAGTACACATGGAGACAGGGAGGGGAGCAGTCCCCTCTGGCATAAGGACTATAGCAGTGGTTCCCAAACTTTTTTGGCCTATCACCCCTTTTCCAGAAAATAAATATTGCTTAGCCCCCTGGAAATAATTTTTTTTTTTAAATTTTAATAGCAATTCATAGGAAAGATAAATTCACCTGTAGCCATCCCTGCCTCCACTGGATCGCTGCAGCACCCACCAGGGGGCGGTAGCACCCACTTTGGGAATCACTGGACTATAGGTTCACCAACATGGACCTAGGCAATGCAGCAGATATAGGCTCTGAAACCAGGTGCTCTATTCAGTACTTTTGTTCTTTCACAATGTGGCAGTACAATTTTAATTCCTGTAAGGCAGGTGCTTATAATTAATCAGTAACTATGTAGTAGTTTCTATAATGTATTCTATAGTGAGAGTAAAAATAAATAGGGATGGATAATTAGATTTGGTTCAGATTGTATAAGGTTTTAAAAATTAAATAAAGGAATTTATATTTTATACTAAAAGTAGTAGCAAGGAGTTTTAACTTTTTCCAGACACTATAAAATGCTATAATAAAAGTTAAAGATTTTAAGCTATATTGCATTCAATTGTCCAGTACTTGAAGTCATTAATCTCACAGAGGCCAAGCAGTGTATGGAATATTTGGCAAAAGTCTAATACTTACTAATTTTAGTAACTCTAGGGAGTTCCCTGGAGGGATGGAATTTGTGCAAGGGGGATGGGAAAAAAGGAGCCAGAGAAGGAGTGGCTGACAGTTGGTGACAGTTGGTGATGTTTCAGAGCAGGGAGGATTCTGGGTAATTTTCTGGAGGAGGAAAGAGAAGGGGAAGGGCTTCTGGCCGAGGACTGGGAAGAGAAAGGAGGTGGACATCCCAGCTTGGATCCAGTCCTGAGGGCTTCCTATGGATCTTTCTTTGGACATTAAAACCTTGATTCCCTGGTCAAAGATTCCATTGCATATCACCCAGCAAGACTTCAATCATCGAGTCAATTAAGTGTTTGGACTCCATTTTGGGAGTGATCCCTTAGACTCCTTTTTCCATTACCCAAACTTGCTGAGAGACCCTTTCCAGTTTGACTTGCAATTATAGAAAAGGATAGAAATAGGAAATAGAAATAGAAAATGAAGGAGAAGAGGCAAGGAGAGATGCTTAGGAGTGGGAACCCCAAAGTGATGGACCCCATAGAAATAGAGAAGAGGGCAACCCAAAATCCCTCTGTCCTTCACCCCTTTCCCCAGTCCCTATATTGATATTAATAAAAGACATTAATTAGTCAGATAGCGTTCCAGAGGGCCTGAGAGATGAGGGGGAGGGGAATCACAGCTTGGTCTGGCTGCCTCCATCTTGAAGTCAGACCACCTGCTATGAAGTTGGCTGACCTCAGGGAAGCTTATATGAACCTCATCCTCATTCAGAATTGGATTGGGTCCCCCATACCTGATCTTATAGGGAAGCCTTGTCCCCAACTCCTGTGGGGTGGCATGACCATTCAGGTCACCCAGTTTAGGGGTGATGACCCCTCAAAGTCTCCCAGAGTGTATTTGGTTGAGGGGCAAGCTAGAAGAGAGTCTCACCTTATATACTCTATCTCCCCTCTACCAAACATTGGTATTGGCTCATTATTATTATATCCCTAACTTCTGTTTGTCTGTTAGAATTCCATAGTTATTATGTGCTAAATCATACAAGCTTTGCTATCTAAGTTGATGGCTTTCCCACATTTAAATTTCCATACACTGATGAAATCACAGATTTTTAATTATTTGCATTTGTTTCTCTCAATGTATAGAGCTTGTCAAGTTTATAATAACTATAAACCAGCATGAGATTCTTAGAGAAAATATGCTCTAATTGAATTCAAATCATTCCACATAAATTTGCATCTGCAAAGATGTGAGATACTCTTGGAATCTCACCACTTAATATGGTACCAAAATCTAGCTTTACTTTGTTTCTTCACTAGAATTCAAACTAAGACACCAAAGTAAGAGATCTTTGGTGTGCCATTCCATTTTGCCAACACCAGCTTTGAGCTCTGACCTATTTGGTTTCACCTTTAGTTATAAGACTGAGGCCAAACTGTTAAATGAACTGCCAAAAAACTTTGAAGTTTTTGTTCCAATGATAACCTTATTCTGCTGACATGCTATAAGCTATTCCTGTGGTCTTCAGGCTTTTATATGTATTATTTCTTGAAAGGAAATCAGCAATACTGCTTTGTCATGATATGGAGACTTTTAAACCTAAATGATTTTAGGAGCCAATGAATTCCAAACCTCTTTTGTTCTTCTTGAACCATCCTTTAGTAAGTTTGCATGGTGGGTTAAATTACTTATCCCCATAGGTCCCAGAGAGGATATTATGCAAGTATGGATTGAAGCTTTTTAAAGGTCACCTTAAATTTCTCTACTGTAAATAATAATAAATAAAAACATTAGGGGGGCAGCTGGGTAGCTCAGTGGAGTGAGAGTCAGGCCTAGAGACAGGAGGCCCTAGGTTCAAACCCGGCCTCAGCCACTTCCCAGCTGTGTGACCCTGGGCAAGTCACTTGACCCCCATTGCCCACCCTTACCAATCTTCCACCTATGAGACAATACACCGAAGTACAAGGGTTAAACAAACAAACAAACAAACAAAAAAAAAAACATTAGTCCCCAGGTTTTTTTTCTTATTTAATCAGTCTATGTCCTCAGGAAAAAGATAGGACATATAATAATAAGAATCTTAAAATATACCACAATTTCACTACTCATCTTATTAAAATCACTGATTGCCTTGGGCTGGTAGGCAACTAGGCCAATGGTACAGTGACTATATTTAAGATAACTTTTACAAAAAAGAAAAATATTTTTATTTTAAATTTATTTCACTTTCCTTGACATCTCACTAAATACTTAAAGTTAGTTTTCTATTGAAAGTAGTAGAAATGAAGATTCTCCAAATGACCAATGACCCAAAACTTATTTGTTTTTGGACTATATTTGGGTGCTTCAAAGAAGAATAATCTTAGAGGTAAAAAAGTGCTCAGGCATTATTGTATTCAACATCCTCATTTTATAGATAAGGAAACTAAGAAACAGAAGTGAAGCAAATTGTCAAAAGTAGTTAAACACAGAAGTAGTTAAGCAGTAAAGCCATAATATGTGCCCATGTTCTGTGACACTAAATCCAGTGCTAATTCTAAATGATACATTACTGCCTACAAAACAATGAAGTCATATAGTGAAGATTTCACTCAATGAATGAAAGAATGCATTATTAAGCACTTCCTATAGACAAAGCAATGTTCTAAGAACCTGATACATACATAGAAAAGCAAGACAGTCCTTCTCTCTAGAAGTTCATTTTTAATATGATTAAGACACCACAAAGAGAGGGTTAGCTGACACATTCCCTCTCCTTTCTCTCGTAGGGGATCCCTTGTTGCTTACATGAAGCTGGTGAATCTACTCTGAAGCCAGTGGTTTATTGGAAATTGGTGAGGTAGGCAGGTCTCTTCTTCCTGGGTACTAACACTGGATAATAGAAGAATGGCCAGTTGTGTTGGAAAAGTTTAGGCCAAAGGGACTGCAAGTTCCTAGACTTATCTATTTATCAGTGTCAGTTGGTTAATATTCAGTTTTGAGGATTACAAGGATGAAAAGTTTGTTGTTCATAGGAATGATGGCAACACTTTAGTGATGGCTATTGGGTCTAGCAGATTTCCCATTGTAAGCATATGTTCTCAATTCTTTCCTATTCTGTATTCAGTATCTTTCAATTTTGACAAATATATTATATTTTTGTGCAATACCACAGGATCCTAACCTCTTATATAAATGGCCACCTGGGAATCTTATGAGATTTGTATTTTGCCTGAGGGTTAGACTATGAATTCTGAGCACCCTTTTGACTCTCAAATATTAATGTCCAAAAAAATGGGGAATTCCATTAATGTTAGCATTTAAGAAATTCCAATTCTCATGATTCCAAAGGCTAACAGTTGTCTTTTGCAGAGGAAGAATTAGAGAACTCACACAACTTGACAAAAGCATTTTATGAAGCAGCTAGGTGGTACAGTGTATGGAGCCCTAGTCCTAAAATCAAGGAGACCTGACTCAAAATTTGGCCTCAGCCTTTTACTAGGTGAGTGAACTTGAGCAAATCATTTAATTTCTGTTTGACTCAGTTTCTTCAACTATAAAATGTAGATAATTACAGCATCTACATAGGGCTGTGAGGATGATATGAGATACGGTTTATAAAGTGCTTAGCACAGTGCAAGTCACATAGGAGAAATTATATAAGTATTTCTTTCCTCTTCCCTTCTTTTTCCAATTCAACATTGAAGACGAGGCAACAAATTGTTTAATCTGTTTGAATTTCTAATTTGATCAGATTTGTATTTGCTTAGGCAACAATGGATTTCTACTCTTGGGACTCACCATAGTACCACCAAATTTAGTTCAAATATCCAAATAGCTTTAGTTCAACCATGGTTCACAGTTCTTGAACTCAAGGGTGATACACCATCCTCGGACTTTTTGAATAACCAAACTTATTTGTGTATAGCGCCAAACCAGGATAATGGTATGGCACCTTCCTCTCCTGTTCACACCAGAGGCTGAAAATGATTGACTGAAAGATGTGGAGCAGGTTAATAGAAAATATGAACAAAAAATTGAACCAAGCTCAGAAGGTTCATTTTATTCATAAAGAAAATAGAGGAAGAATAAAGAATTTTAAATATTACTTAAGAAAATGAACATTGAATGAATAGCTGGGCCAAACCCAGAGCACATGAAATGATAGAAATAAAGTGTTCCAAATTCACATTAATACAGTTGTATAATCATGGGTGTGGGGGACCAGTTTGAACTGCCTATTAAGAATTAGTTGTTTAATGTTTCACTATTAGCAATTACAACTCAGAAGCAGCAAATGCTACAAATCACAGCTTGATTTTATTGTTTTGTTGATTATTTAGACCCAAAGAAGTGTTGGAGGAAACTGTTAATAATATAAACTTAAAAGTATGCTTTCTGGGGTTCCGGGTTAAGATGGCGGCAGAATAAGAAGCAGCTCTTAACCTCTCCTGACCGAAACACACAAAACTCCTCAAGGGGACATAAAAACAAGTCCAGACGAACGGAGGAACCCCACAACAGGGCACAGCGTGGAAGGTACGTGGAATTGAGACATTTCCAGGCTATAAAGGGCTCTCACTAAATCGCGGGCTGAGCAACCGCCCCACCCCCAACCCCTCCACACACAAGATCTAGAGCTCTGAAGCCAGCTAAAAAGAAATAGAGCAAGTTTGGGGCACCCATCGAGTCATTGGCAGCTCCGGGGCCTGTTCCTGAGAGCAGCAAGATCTGGGACCCCAATAAGCCAAAGAACGCAAGCGAAATCTGAGCGCGGGAGCAGAGAGTGGACGCCGGACACAGAGCGCACAGGCACGGGCAGAGGCGTGGGTGGAGGCAGACACAGCCAGGAACTAAAGCTCTGAAAACCTGAGTGGGGAACCAGTGCAGACGGGTATACGACTGTGGAAGCAGCGCCCTGAGACTTGTAAAGGAACCTCCTGCAGAGGATCAAGTAAGGGGGTCCACCAGGGGGCTTGACCTTGGAAAAAACCAGAACTCAGACCTCAGGAACCAATAGACCGCGAACAGACACTGAGCATGAGGATAAACCTGAGAAGCTGCTGGGCTAATGATGGCTACCCAGAATCAGGAAACTCAGAAGAGAAAGAATAACAACAAGAAAAAGAAGCCTTTAACACTCGACAACTTTTACACAGAGAAAATCCAGACAACCGAGCAAACAGAGGAGGAGAACAAATAAGCATCCGGACCCTCCTCAAATAAGGAAAACTCCTCACAAGCTATGGAAGAGTTCAAAACTGAGATTTTGAGGAAAATGGAAGAGATCTGGCAAGAAAATAACTGTTTAAAAGGTAAAATCTTGCAAGTGAACACCAGAAATGACCAGATTGAAAAGGAATACCAGAAGATTATGGCCGAAAACCAGAAGATTATGGCCGAAAACCAGAAGATCATGGCCGAAAACCAGAAGATTATGGCAGAAAACCGAAAGATTATAGCCGAAAATCAATCCCTAAAGGCTACAATTGAGCAATTGGAAGGTAATGATCTCTCAAGACAACAAGAACAAATAAAACAAAGTCAAAGGACTTAAAAAATTGAAAGAAACATGAAATATCTCAATGAGAGAGTGACAGACCAAGAAAACTGGTCTAGAAGAGACAATTTGAGAATAATTGGTCCTCCAGAAAAACCAGAAATTAATAGAAACCTGGACTCCGTACTAAAAGAAATTATTCAGCAAAATTGCCCTGAAGTCCTACAACAAGAGGGCAATATAGTCATCAAAAGGATTCATAGAACACCCACTACATTCGACCCAGAGAAGAAATCGGTTAGAAATATTATTGCCAAATTCAAAAGCTTTCAAGCAAAAGAAAAAATCTTACAAGAAGCCAGAAAGAGACAATTCAAATATCAAGGAGCACCAATCAGGATCACACAGGATCTGGTAGCCTCCACGTTAAAAGTCCGTAAGGCTTGGAATACAATATTCAGAAAGGCAAGAGAGCTGGGCCTGCAACCACGGATCAACTACCCATCAAAATTGACTATATATTTCCAAGGGAAAGTATGGGCATTCAACAAAATTGAAGAATTCCAGGTATTTGCACAGAAAAGACCAGGGCTAAATGGAAAGTTTGATATCCAACCACAAAAATCGAGAGAAACCTGAAAAGGTAAATAAGATACAGAGGGAAAAGAAAGAAAACATAATTTTTAAATTTGCCTTTTTAAGGGCCTCAGTGAGATCTAATTATCTGTATTCCTATGTAGAGAAATGTTATGTATAATTCTCTGTAGTGAACTCTATTCACTATTATAATATTCACTATTATAGTAATCAGAAGAATAATTCACAGGGTGAGGGTGGAACACTAAATAATCTAAGATGGTGTGGGGGATGGGAAAGAGGGGGTAAATAGCAGGGGACACCAAGAGAAACTTGAGTGAATAAGAAAATAGAATATTCTATTACACACAAAGAGGGCATGGGAGGGAGAGGGGACAAATACGATTATAAGAAGGAGAGGAAGAGAGCATTAAGAGGTAATAATCAAACCTTACTCTCAGTGTAATCAACCCGGAGAGGGAAGAGTAGCTTTATTATCCATTGGGATAAAAAACTCTATCTAACCCTACTGAGAAAGTCAGAAGGGATAAACCAAGTGGAGCAGGGGAGTAGGAAGGTCAAAAAAAGGGAGGGGAGAAGGAGGAGGGAATTCATAAGGCCTTTAAAAACAAAAAGAGGGGGGAAAAATAAGGGAGGGGGTAGAAAGGGAAGTTAATCAAGGGAGGGGATAAGGGATAGGGTCTTAATAGCAAACCACTGGTTTTAAAGGAAATAGTTTAAGGAGAAGGGGTAGGAATGGGAGAGGATTTGAAAATGTCAGCAAATGCACAACTGATGATTATAACTCTGAATGTCAATGGGATGAACTCGCTCATAAAACGGAAGCAAATAGCAGAGTGGATTAGAAACCAAAATCCCACCATATGTTGTCTACAAGAAACACATATGAGGCGGGTGGACATACACAAGTTTAAGGTTCAGGGTTTGAGCAAAATCTTTTGGGCGTCAAATGAGAAAAAGAAGGCAGGAGTGGCTATTATGATTTCTGACAAAGCCAAAGTAAAAATAGATATGATTAAAAAAGACAGGGAAGGTCATTACATCCTGATTAA
>NC_058136.1:1410508-1437351 GCF_016433145.1 Gracilinanus agilis | reverse complement strand
ACATGAGAAAGTGTTCCAAATCTCTAATAATTAGAGAAATGCAAATCAAAACAACTCTGAGGTATCACCTCACACCTAGCAGATTGGCTAAAATGAAAGAAGGGGAGAGTAATGAATGCTGGAGGGGATGTGGCAAAATTGGGACATTAATGCATTGTTGGTGTAGTTGTGAACTGATCCAGCCATTCTGGCTGGCAATTTGGAACCATGCTCAAAGGGCTATAAAAGAATGACTGCCCTTTGATCCAGCCATACCATTGCTGGGTGTGTACCCCAAAGAGATCATAGATAAACAGACTTGTAAGAAAATATTTATAGCTGAGCTTTTTGTGGTGGCAACAAATTGGAAAAGGAGGGGATGTCCTTCAATTGGGGAATGGTTGAACAAACTGTGGTATATGCGTGTGATGGAATACTATTGTGCTAAAAGGAATAATAAACTGGAGGAGTTCCAGGCGAACTGGAGAGACCTCCAGGAACTGATGCAGAGTGAAAGGAGCAGAGCCAGAAGAACATTGTACACAGAGACTGATATACTGTGGTAAAATTGAATGTAATGGACCTCTGTACCAGCAGCAATACAATGACCCAGGACAATTCTGAGGGATTTATGCTAAAGATGCTACCCACATTCAGAGGAAGGACTGCAGGAGAGGAAACATATAAGAAAAACAACTGCTTGAACGCAAGGGTTGGGGTTGAAGTGATTGAGGGTGTGGACTCGAAACTACCACACCAATGCAACTACCAACAATTTGGAAATTGGTCTTGATCAAGGACACATGACAAAACTAGTGGAAATGCGCATCGGCCATGGGTGGGGTGAGTGCGGGGGCGTGGGGGTGAAGGGGATAGGAGGAGCATGAATCAGGTAACCATGTTAAAAATGTATATTAATAAATGTTAAAAAAAAAAAAAAGATTTAGTCACCCATGTACCCACACAGTTAGGTAGTACAATGCATAAAACTCTAGAATTAGGAAGATCTGAGTTCAAATTTAGCTTTAGACATTTACTAGTTGTGTGACTCTGGGCAGGTTACTTAAAAACCTGTTTGCCTTAGTTTCCTCGTCTTTAAATGGGGATAATAATATCACTCAGGATTGTTGTGAGGATTAATTAAGACAATAATTATAAAGCTCTTAGCTCAGGATCTGGTACATAATAAATGCTATATATATGTTAACTATTGTTATTATTTTACTACCAAAGAATTGGAAGTGACAGATGGTTGTAGTATTTAGAAACTAATAACCAATTGTTGGTTTTAAATTTAAAATCTCTTTCTGCATTATCTCCTAATAAAACATTTGGACAATCCTTAAGCATTTTAAATTAATACTGAGATTTTTTTTCCTCTTATAAATAAGAAGTTCTGGAAGGCATTGTTTTTCCAAAATAAACCTGAATTTACTGATAAAAAAAAAAAAAAGTATGCTTTCTGTGCTGAACACTTACCAAGACACATTTGATCCAATTCAATAAACACTTAACAACAGAGTACTATATGAAAAAATGTTGTGATAGATTTTTGGAGATTATGAGACATAAATGAAAAAATATTTCTTGCCTTCAAATAGATTAAGTTTTACAGACAGGAAAGAGTATGGACATAGAAAATATATTCAAAATGACTTTAACTTCAAATGCATCAAGATTCTGATTTTCCAGATAGTTAACAGATGATTTCTCATTTATTTATTGAGACCATTTCTTACTATCTCATTTTGCCTTGAAGTACAATGGTGACGCATGGGCCTGATCTTAATCCTGAATGACAATGAAGCAGTTTAATCTTGTAATATAAAATTTTGCAAGTAGCCATGAGGGGGCAGGAGTTGCCAGTTAAAAGTTCAGAATGTTAGAACTTTCCAGGGTTGGCATGCACTGGCATGAGACTGAGAGACAGTTGGGAGAGCCCTATAAAAGACAGTGAGACCAATCCACTGAGACTCAGTCTGAAATGAAAGGTGGCAGGTTTGGGTAGACTTTTCCATCTCTTTTCTCAACTAGTTTCATAGGCCAGGGATTATCTGTCACTCTATTGAGACAACTACTTTAGCTTATAATCATCTTGCCAACTATGATCATCAATCAATATTTCACATCCAGTTATCATCATATTATCAGAAGATTATCTCTGAAATTATCATCATCAAATTGAATCAGTCAAACTGAGCAAGCCATCAACTGGATCTCCATTAAGTGCCACGCCAGAAAGGCTGGCTGGCCACCTGCCAACATTCTCTAGGGGCTACAGTTCAATACCAACTAGAGTCTAGCTTATTTTAGATAGGGCAGAAACTCTTGAACCTTTTCCCTATTCCCTTATTCCTTTCAATTTCAATTTACCCTTTTTCCCCTCCTTGTTTTAATTCTACATTAAACCTGTTATTCAAAGAAGACCATCTACTGACCTGTTGTGTGGGAAAGACTGAAATACTGAAGAGACAATTATAAGCCATTCTAGCTGAAAGCTGGACCACTATGAAACAGCAGCTGCTGTCTCCTGTCTGGAAGTCTACTACATTAATATCTATAGCAATCAGATTAGCCAGTGATACCAGTTCAGGAAATAATTTTTCATTATATCAGGACCCTAACAGTTTCTTGTTAACTGCTTAGAAGGATCTAGCTACTTCCTTAGCAACCTTGTAATAAATGATTGAGGCACCTGTCCTAGAGCTGAATTCCATATACTTGCTGCTTTATACTGACTTGGTCTGCCAGCCCGTGGCATTAACATCCTATTAACATCTGAGGGCTTATTCATTCATGCCTGCTACTTATTTCAACCTGTGCTGTTTTTCTAATTTTGATTTATTCTCCTTAGGCAGCCTAGTAGATCTCTATTCTTGGGCTTCATCATATTGGTGCTGAATAATGTATAAATACACAAAAGTTCAGGGGATCAGAACTCTTGAATTCAAGATTCAATAGCCTCAACTTCCCTGAATCATGACTTATGGGAATACATCACTATACTCGACCAGATATTTTTAGTTATTTAGAAATGACAAAAATGGCAACTAGGGAGGGTTTAGGTGTTAAAGAATTATACGTCTATATGCTTACATTGTTAAATCAATAAAAGCTTTCTGGTTGGTTGATCCATATATCAAAAGAAATTTTTAACTCAAGTATGAAAACAATCATATTTCAAAAATTATTTCCTATAGTGACTAAATTTTTATTTACACAATTGACCAAAAGGTGTATAGAATTTAAGATCCCCTTTGTTTATTATTGTAGAATTACAGCAATGTATTTTACTCATTGAACCAAAACATGGTCTTAAAAGCACTTACCATGAGGGGCACCTAAATATTTTTCTTAGATAACATTTATCAATAAAGACATTTCCTTGTTAAAAATGGAGACATTAGGGAAAGGTTTTAGCAAAAGAGGAAAATACTGAGTTGTTTTGGTGATACTACACTTGAGATATCTATGGGAAAACCAGTTGGACATGTTTATTTGATAGTTTATGCCTGTTTCAATCTTTTTGTTGTTGCTGCTATTGACCAGTTGTATCTAATTCTTTGTGACCCCTTTCAAGATCTTGTCAAAGTTAGCAAAAGGGTTTGACTTTTCCTTCTCCAGCTCCTTACAGATGAGAAAAATGAGGAAATCAGGGTTAAGTGACATGCCTAGCATTACAAAACTAGTATGTGTTTGAGGCAAAACTTGAACTCAGGTCTTCTGACTCCAGATATGACTTGTATCTACTGTTCCTCCTAAATGCCCTAGACATAAATTGCTATTACTTTGTTGTTCAGTTGTTTCAATAGTGTTTGACTTTTTGGAACTCTATTTTAGGGTTTTCTTGGCAAAAATAATGGAGTGATTTACCATTTTTTCCCCTCTCATTTTGCAGATGAGGAACTAAGGCAAATAGGATTAGGTGATTTGTTCATGTTCACACAGCTAGTAAGTAATGAGGGTAGATTTGAACTCATGAACTCTTCCTGACTCCAAGCCCACTACTCTATCCACTGTGCTACCTCGTTGACCTCATTAAAAGCACTCTTAAACATTGAAAGCATCTTACAAATGTATTATTGTGTTTTTTCAGTAAACTTTTTAATGATATTTTTGAAGCTGTATATTTTTGTAACTTTATACCATTTGTCCACCTCAGAGAACAAACTTCACAGGAACTGAGGAGGCATTATTGTTATAAAGATTTTTTCCAATTTGTTGTTCCCCTTCTAATTTTGCTTGCACTAGTTTTGTTTGTACAAAACCTTAATAATTTAATGTAATCAAAATTATTTATTTTACATTTTGTAATTTTTTCTAACTCTTAGTTGGTTTTAAAATCTTTCCTTTCCCAAAGATCTGACAAGTATATTATTCTGTGTTCGCCTAATTTACTTATAGTTTCCTTCTTTATCTTAAATTCATTCACCCATTCTGAATTTATCTTGTTGTAGGGTGTGAGATGTTGATCTAAACCTAATCTCTCCCATATTGTTTTCCAATTTTCCCAGCAGTTTTTGTCAAATAGTGGATTTTTGTCCCAAAAGCTTGGCTCTTTGGGTTTGTCTTAGACTTACTTGCTGATGTGACTTACCCCAAATCTATTCCATTGATCCTCTCTTCTGTCTCTTAGCCAGTACTATATTGTTTTGATGAGGAGGCATTATTATGCTACAAATATAGTAAGGAATCCATTAGAATAAAATATAATGTTACAAGTTTTCAAATAGCACATGGATTTTAGGAATATCAGGTTTATGGGAGTTATTTGATTTGAAGGCATGAACCAGTAAAATTTTACCACTTAAAGAATAGTAAAGTTAACTAACATATAAAAATCATAAAAATTCTCCCTTTGGAAATGCAGAGATTAAATCAGTGATTCCCAAAGTGGGTGCCACTGCTCCCTGGTGGGTGCTGCAGTGATCCAGGGGGGCAGTGATAGCCACAGGTGCATTTATCTTTCCTATTAATTGCTATTAAAATTTACAGGGGCTCTAAGTAATTTTTTTCTCGAAAGAGGGCAGTGGGCCAAAAAAGTTTGGGAACCACTGAATTAAATTAGGAAAAATTTTCATCAGCAGTATCAAGGTTCTTTAGGGGCTGGTAAAACTTCAGCAACCACATTTTTTTTGTTCTGATGTGCTCTTCCCACAGAAGCTTGGAATCAGATAAGAACTTGGGCCATCTATTCTAAATTTCATCCCCAAAGAGGTCCCTCTATGATTTAACAGGCAAATAGTCACCTTGCCCTTTAAATAAAGTTAATTCACTAGATCTACAAATGTATCTTTAAAAGTCTGAATAGCTATTAATTATTAGGAAGCTTTTCCCTAAATCATAAATTTCTATCTTTAAATTTTCTCCCATAATATTGTAGTGTATAAAATCTTGCAACCATGCTTTCATGAGTGCAAGCTGGAAGTTGCCCATTTAGAACTCAGAACCTGACATGAAACCCAGCCGGGTGCCAGTGTGGCAGTTTGGAGTGAGGGTATAAAAGAAGAGTCCCAGGCCCCTAACTTCTCTTGTTCTTCACCACTTCTTATGGGCGGGACTCGGGGAGAGAGAGGTGGAACGTGGGACTGGGCCCCGGGAGGTTTTGGGTTTAGCTTCCTTAGGCAGGCAGGGACAACTACCATTGCTAGCCAAATACAAACAACTCACTGGCAAACCCAAAAACCCTTTATAGGAATCAAGAGTCTATTACTATCTTCAAGACATCATCATCTGGCCCAGGGCTGTGAAACCTATCGGAATTAAGTTTGCCCACAAGGCATTCTTTCTTCTGCACTTTAAGAAGATCTTCAGTATTACTTAGAGCAGTTAATTGATGTTAGTCACCTTAAGGTTTTAGCTTACCTTATCCACTTACCAATTTATTTCAGCTTATCACCAATAAACCCCTTTGACCCTAAGCTTAAGATCTTAAAAATCATTTGCCTCACCTTGGCCAAAGGCCAACCAACATCTCCAGCTTGAACATTTTATAGATATAGCCAACAAACTCCATAAGCAGTTAAGGACTAGGAAGTGCCAATCTTCTTCCTGCTTGACACCACCTATTGACCAATAGGATTACTACCATTTCTCTGGGCAGGGTCATAGAACCTTGAGCTTAAAGGGGCTTGGTTTGCTAGTAAGAGTGTTTCAACTATCTCTCAGCCAGCTTGCTGCAGGACACCAGGTACATATTACACTCTCTATACCAGCCTAGAGCCCTAGGGGACTGGCCTAATTCCATAGTCCACACTACTCCAACAGTGCACCCAGCCCCACTTTATTACAATAATCATTCTGACTGTGTGGGACAGTCTATTGTTCCCTTTTCCAGGATAGAGTCCTTCAAATACTTGAGGACAACTAACATGTTTCCTAAGCCATCCCTAATCCCTACCCCAGGTAAACATCTTGAGGTCTTTCAATTAATTTTCATATGACAGGATTTCTAGGTCCTCACCCTCTTAGGGAAGCTTTTCTCCTTATCAAAGTATTTTCAAAAACATAGTATCTGCTGGGCACAATATTTCAAATGTCTAGCCAGTGCTCAGTAACCATTAATGATAACTCCCTAATAGTGAATATTATGCTTTTCTTAATGAAGCTCAACACCAAATTAGTTCTAACTTGTATATGAAAGGGCTTCCAAATGATAGTGTTGCTTCATCTAACCTTGCAGTCCACAAAGACCTTCAAAGCCTTTGCAAACAAATGGCAATTTTGGCATATTTCCATGATTTATGTTTGTCCAATTTTAACTCAAGTTAAAGACTTTACATTTATCTTCTAATAAAACTGATCCTACTAGACTCCTCAAAATGTCCTAAATTATCTACACACACACACACACACACACACACACACACACACACACACACTGTTAGTTCTCTTACCTAGGTGTGTATCATTTCCACATATGATTAGGATGTCATATATTCCTGTTTCCAATTTATATTTTTATTATATAGTTTTCCAGATTACTTATAGATAGAATTTTAATAATCATTTTCTGACATCTTATAATCCATGTTCTCTCCCTCCCTCCCGGCCCTTAACATGGCAGGTAATATATAAATTAGATGTGTGCTATCATGAAATTTAAATTTCCACGTTTGTCACATTGTAAAAGACACATATTGTTTATACAGGAGAAAAATTCATAAAGGAAATAAAGTGAAGAATGGCATGCTTCAATTTGCATTCAGACTTCATCAGTTGCTTTCATAGCGGTATATAGCCTTTTTTCTTATGAGTCTGATAACAGGAGATTCACTGTTTATCGTTATACATAATTGCTGTTACAATGTACAATGTTCTCCTGGTTCTGCTCATTTCACTTTGTATCATTTCAGATGTCTTTTTTGGGTAATCTTTTTGTCATTTATTATGCTATGATAGTATTCCATTATCACAACTTGTATAGGCATTCCCCAGTTGATGGATTTCCCTTCAGTTTCCAGTTCTTTGTAATCACAAAAAAGAGCTGTTATAAATGTTTTGGTACAGTTTTTTCTGGGAAGATGGTGGCTTAGACGAAGTGAATCTTAAAACCTCCTCACCCTAACACACCGAGATAGAAAACAATGTGCTTCAAGAAGAAAGAGGACCAAATCTAATAATGGGACAGAGCAGGGGGAACCCTATTGCAGCATAACTATAGAGGTATGCCAAGAAAAAGGCTTCAATTCTTGAACTGTTGGGTCTGAGGGCACAGAAGGGGAATCCAAGGATCCCAGGATGCCTCCCCCATGTGCTGTGCAGAGTCTCAGAGTCAATGGGTGCACCTGTTGAGAGAGAGGGCTTTGCTGGCACCGGACTCAGGGAGTTAAACACAGGCACTGGAGTGGTGACCAGAGGAGAAAACCATAGAAACACAGCAAAAACTCCTGGAAGATGGTGTCTTAGAGAGAGCCAAACCCCAGACCACAGACAGCTTGGCGTCCTCATACCGAGATAGAGAATGCAGGTGTTCAAGAGGAAAGAAAACCAGATCAAACAGAGTGGACAGCACAGGGGGACCCCACTGCTGGTGAGCTCAGTTCAGGGAAAATGTTCCTTCTTGTCCCCCCACTTTTTTTTGTCTGTTTGTTTTCCCTCCCCTCAAGGTTTTAGCCTCAGGGCAGATAAAGCAGTAAGATAAATCCAATCAATAGAGAATTAATCCCAACAACTGGACAGACAAGAAGTCTTCAGAAGGCAGAAAAAGTAACTACGAACCTCCATTGCCAGCTGGGGGAAGATCTTTCATCAATGATTATTAAATTATATCTGCTCAAATTAGCAGAACAAGGAAGGGAAAAAGCATGAGTAAGCAACAGAAAAAGAGAAAAGAAATGACAATTGACAGCTTCTTTCAAGGAAGTGAAAAGAGAGCAAATGAAGCAGAAATAGAAGAAGAGGAAATAGTTCCACTGAACTGGACACAGGCTTTGGAAGATCTCAAAATTAAATTAAATCAAGAATTTAAAACTCAATTAACTCAAGAACTTCAGGAACTCAAAAAGCAATCAAGAGAGACTGAAGATGATTTGAAAAAGGAGATACACATGAACTAAAACAAGAAAATAAAGTCTTAAAATCCAGAATTGGCCAGCTTGAAAGTGAAGCAAAGAAGGTAAAAAATGATCTACAAAGAAAATCAGACCAGAAAGAGAAGGATGACCAAAAAGCAATGGATGAAATTCAGTCTTTATAAAAAACAGAACTCAACAACTAGAAGAAAATGACTTCACAAGGCAGCAAGAATATATTAAACAAAATTTAAAAATGAAAAATTTGAGGAGAATATGAAACACCTCATTGATTCAACCAAAGATCTGGAGAACAGAGGTAGAAGAGACAATTTAAAAATTATTGGTTTACCAGAACATCATGATAAAAGAAAAAGTTTAGATAGCATCCTACAAGAAATTATCAGAGACAATTGCCCAGAAATTCTTGAACAAGAAGGAAAAGTGGAAATCACCAGAATCCACAGATCACTTCCTACATTTAATCCACAACTGACAACTTCTAGGAATGTTATAGCCAAATTCAAAAACTACCAGCCCAAGGGAAAAATATTACCAGCTACTAAAAAGAAGTCATTCAGATATCAGGGAAACACAGTTAGGATAACACAGGATCTGGCTGTATCTACATTGAAGGACCAGAAGGCATGGAACCCAATATTCCCGGAAAGCATGGGAACTGGGTCTACAACCAAGAATCAACTATCCAACAAGACTAACTATATTATTGCAGGGGAAAGTACTGTCATTCAATAAAACTGAGGACTTCCAAACATTCATCAAGAAAAAACCAGACTTAAACAGAGATTTTGCTGTCCAAACCCAGAACTCAAGAGAATCAACATAAGGTAATTAAGAGATTGGGGGGAGAAGAAAAAAATTCTTTTCTTTAAAGGACACAAGTTCAATCAATATATATCCCAAGAAGAAAAGAAGGTATTGGTAAATATTAAAAATTGTTATTAACAACAGGGTAATTAGAAGAAGTGTACATAGAGGGAACAGGGACAAACTGTATAGGATGAAATGTCAAGCGATATATATATATATATATATATGTATGTATGTATGTATGTAGGTAGGTATAAATATATACAAAACTGGGGGGGAAGAAGATAATAATAAGAAAAATAGGAAAACAAACAAAAAGGAATAAGTTTATATTCCATAAAGAAGCGTGTGGGAACAACAGGAAAAAATAACAATACACTGTAAGGGTAAAGAGGCTAGATAGAGGAAATATTCAATACTAAAGTGCATTGAAATCAACTTAGAGAAGAAAAATCAGATCCATAAGGGCAGATAATTGATTCAAACCCTACAGAGAAGTAGAAGGGTAACAAACCAACAGGTGGGGAGGGAAGCAATATTAGGGAGAGAGAGGGCTTGGGTGGGGGAAGTGAGGCGTGGCTTTAAAGAACAGTAAGAAGGGAATAAGAAGGGAGGGGGGAGAAAGGGAAGTACAATAAGGGAGGGGATTATAGGAACTGATTAAAAACAAAACACTGATATAGAAGGAAACAGTGAAAGAAGAAAGGACAGGACCAGGAGAGAGAATCAAAATGTCTGGGAATGCACAGTTGATAATTATAACTCTGAATGTGAATAGGAGACTGATACACTGTGGTAAAATTGAATGTAATGGACGTATGTACTAGCAGCAATGCAATGACCCAAGAGAATTCTGAGGGATTTAGGGAAAAGAATGCTACTGATATTCAGAGGAAGAACTGCCTGAGTGGAAACACAGAAGAAAAACAACTGCTTGAACATTTGGGTTAATGAGGACATGATTGGGGATATAGACCGGAAAAGACCACACCAATGTAACTATCAATAATATGTAAATAAGTCTTGACTGAGACTGACCACACATGTTAAAACCAGTGGAAATGTGAGTTAGCTATTGGGGGGAAGGTTGAGGGGGTGAAGGGTAAAGTAAAAACATGAATTATGCAACCATGGAAAATTTTTCTAAATATCAAAAATTAAAAAAAAAATAAATGTTTTGGTAAAAGTAGATTTTCCCCCCTTTTTTGTCTTTGAGATAAAGACCTAATTGTTATATAACTGGGACAAAGTTAAAGTTTGATGACCTCTTGGACCTGGTTCCAAATTGTCTTCCAGAATGGTTGTATCAGCTCACAGCTCCAACAACAGTATACCAGTGCCCCAATTTTCCCATATCCTCTCCAACATTTATTATTTTCCTTTTTTGCCATATTAGGCACTCTAATAGAGGTTTGGTGGTTCCTCAACATGGTTTTAATTTGTATTTCCATATTTAATAGACATTTTTTGCATTGGTTTTGTTTCATACAAATTTTTTTTCATTTAGCATAATCAAGATATTTATTTTATTTCTCATAATATTCTCTGTGTCTTGTTTGTTCAAAATTTTTCCTTTATCCTTAGGTCTTGGGCAAACTATTTTATGTTCCCTTAATTTATTTTATGGTATCATCCTTTATTTCTAAATCATTACTACATTTCGACTTTATTCTTGTTATATGGTGTGAGATACTGGTCTATGCCTAGTTTCTGTCATAATATTTTCAAGTTTTCCCAGCAATTTTGTCAAATAGTGAGTTCTTCTAAAAGCTTATATGAAATGAAAAAGAGTGAAGTGAATAGAACCAGAAGAACTGTGAACACAATAACAACAGTAATGTATAATGATATGGGGGCAGGTAGGCTGCTCAGTGGATAATGGAGATGGGAAGTTCTGTGTTCAGATATGGCCTCAGATACTTCCTAGCTGTGTGATTCCAGACAAGTCACTGAACCTCAATTTTACAGTCCTCATAACTCTTCTCATTTGTAAAAAAAAAACAACATACTTAATAGTTCTAAGGGAGAATAAGATAAGCCAGGTAAGGATTTTTTAAAATAATACATGAGGAAAAACTGTGAATGACTTGACTAATAATATCAGTAATAAAAGAATATGACAACTGAAAGGAATTTGTGACAAAAAGGGCTATACATTGTCACAGAAGAACTGATGGAGTCTGAATGCAGATTGAAGCAAATTAGTTTTCACTCTATTTCCTTCATGGATTTTTTTCTTACATAAACAGTCTTTTTATAACATGACAAATATAGAAACATGTATCACATGATAGCACATGTATAAATTATTTATATTATAATTTTTATATATTACTTTCTGGTTTGGAAAGAGAGGGAGGGAGAGAACATGGATCAGAAAATATCAGAAAGCAATTATTAAAATTATATCTACATGTCATTGGAAAACAACTATAACAAAGAAAAATTAAAATAATATTATTGATTAAAATAACAATCAGTGGGTAAAAACTCCTCATAATGATGGATTTACCAGAGAATTCTATCAAAATGTGAAGTAAAAATCAATACCAATGTTTTATAAATTATTCTTAAAATTAAGAAAAAAGTCATTTTGATACTCTTTTTTAGGAGACAATTTTAATTCTAATATTAAACCAATGAAATATAAAGCAAAGAGAGTACATTAGGACAATATCATTCATGAATATTGCTTAATATTTTAAAAATTAATTCTGTCAGACTTATAAAAGCAATTCATCTAAGGTAATGTACATTATAACTGAGGGGTATTTATACAACAGTTATAAAGGATAGGAAAACAACTACTAAAGGTAATCATAAAAACTGGTTGTCAAAAATCACAACTATCTTAAAAAGTAAAGAAAAAGTATTTCTTCATGTAAATTCCAACTTTCCCCTCTATTATTTAATATAGCTCTAGGAAATTTATCAATAGAAAAGAGAAAGAAAATTAAGTGATGTTTTGTCTAGTGCAGGGGTCGGCAACCTTTTTGGCCGTGAGAGCCATAAAAGCCACATTTTTTAAAATGTAATTTCGTGAGAGCTATACAGTGCTCACAGTAACAGCACCTGTAACAGTGCCTGAAAAAAAAATTGACTTTATGGCTCTTGCAGAAAGAGCCATATCTGGCACTCAAAAGAGTCAGATATGGCTTGAGAGCCATACGTTGCCGACCCTTGGTCTAGTGTGTGGAGGGTAGGGAAAGAGAGAGATTTGTGGGAAATATAATAGAACAAATAAATAAATTTAAAAACTAAGATGCAATAAAAGGAGGAATCCCATTCTAAATATCTAAAAAATGCATTAAAACATTTAGAGTCCATTTTCCAAAACACATTCAACAGTTTCAAAAGAATTTCAAACTATAAGCAAACATGACATAATTTATAATTCTTTTGAAACTGTGGAGTATATTTTGGCCAAAGTCTTGTATTATAAACTTTGAGAAATCTTAGAGACAAAATCATCATCATCTGGTATCCAAAAGAATGGGAATGAGTCTTTCTGGTCCTGGCGAGTCTGTTCATCAGATATTAGATGGACAAGTCCTTCCCATTTCTATAGATTTGAAGAATCTTCCACATTTGTGTTCAGTGGACATTGCTTTTAAGAAGTCAGTTTAAACTTCAAGGCTATCCTTGACTCATCACTGCCCTTCACCAAAGTCTTCCCTACCTACCCTGCCCTATAGCTAATAGTTTGAAAAATCTTGTCAAATCTACCTTCTCTCAGGACCATCCCCTTCACACACTCATCAGCACTTCTATTGTAATTAATATGGACTTTTTTTTAACCCTTACCTTCCAACTTAGGGTCAATACTGTATATTGGCTCCTAGGTGTAAGAGGTAGGAAATGGGGGTCAAGTGACTTGCCGAGGGTCACACAGCTGGGAAGAGTCTGAGGCCAGATTTGAACCTAGGACCTCTGGCCTCTAGGCCTGGCTCTCAATCCACTGAGCTACCCAGCGGCCCCCACTATGAACTCTTAATTAGATTACCTGCTTCTGCTTTCTCCCTTCTTCAATCCATTTAGCTACCAATCCTGAAACATAGGTCTGGTCTTGTTACTTAAGTAATTCCAGGGGCTTCCTAATGCCTCTAAAATAAAATATACACTTTTTGGGGGGGCATGTAAAGACCTTCCCAATCTGACTCCAAACTACATTTCTGAATACCTTATACATTTCCTCTTTATATTCACTGTCCTAGAGGTAAATTGCTCTAAATATTGTCCTTCATACATGTCATTCAGTTATGTAGCTCTGCCTTCCCTGTCTCAGAGGTTTATCTCCTCACTTCTGGTTCTTAAAGTCTCTTTTCTTCTTCAAAGTTCAATTGAATGTCATCTTCTATAGGAGACCTTTTCAGATTTACACAGACACACACACACACACAGACACACACACACACACACACAGACACAGACACACACACAGACACACAGACACACACACACACACACACACACACACCACAATTATTGGCACCTCCTTGAATCTGAGTTATATATAATTTGTATTTACTTACATTTTTGTATGTCTACCCCTATAGTACATGAGAATCTTGAGGGCTGGGAATATTTCATTTATATACTTGTTTCTTCAATACCTAGCATAGTGATAGTCATTTCAAGGTAATAAATAAATTCCTGTTAATAGATTCCTTTAGTCATCCATAATCACATTAAATGAGCCATCAGAGAAAGATTTTAATGGTGCTTTGTACCTATAAATGAAGTTCCTTCTATTTAGCTCTTAGAAATCTGGAGAAATATTCTTTGGTATGTCATATGGTACCAAACAATTCTGTATTTTATTAAATAAATAGGACACAACAATTTGAACAAAAAATGAAACAAATAATCCTGGCAACCTCTTTCTCTCTGAAAATCTAGAGAACGAATACATAGCTTATATTATCCATGCTCTTTCTTTTAGAGTCAATATTTCCCAAGGTCAACTGGGACCAATTTAAAACTAGTAGTTTGGTCTCTAATACTGAGTCAAGATGATCTTGCTCTCAGTGGTTATTTAATTTTCAGAAAGAAATATATATATATTTACCCTTCTTTTATCTGGGGTTGAGTTCATATATTAGAGAAGAAAATTCAGGCATTTTTTTTTCTAGTTTTGTACCAAATGGACCAAACTTAAGTGACAATTATATTGCCATTCTTCTCTTACTCAGGAATTCTTGAAAATGAAAGTAAAGAAACTTTCAGAAGCTCTAAAGGAGAGCAAATGATATGTGAACCAATCCCTTGCCCACAAAGCATGTCCAAAGGCTTCTTCACAGGGAATAAAGTCATCTTGTGCTACTGGGCTTTGCTCACATGCCATAAAAACCACAGGGGCTCAGAAATAAACACAATAAAAGAATTACTTGCTTCACAACTAAACTGGGAAGGCCAGATGGAAGATTCTGAGTTGTTCCCTTCCAATACCCCCCACCCCCAACTTTCAAGTTTAACTTTGGAAGTTCAACTTTAAAAGACAGATAAAATACCACTCACGAATGAAAAATCAGGATGATGAAGGACTTTTGCCAGGCTAGCCTAACAAGAAACATTAATAAGCTCCTTTTAAGATATTTGAATTGTCAGCATTTAATGTGTTTATACTAACAATAATATTCTAAATACTGTTATCTCACATTTGATCAAAAAGGGAAGCTAGGCACAGTCAGAGGAGATTATAGTTATTGAAAGACAAGGAGTTTGGAGTAAGTTTCGTAAGTATTTTAATGTATTGAAATAGGTTATGTTCAATTAGTGCTTTCTCAGTGTCTGTCTTCATATTCCCGAAGCTCACACATCTCAAGATTTCTTATTTTCCAGCTCTTAAGGTATCTTCAGTCTCCCTTCCAACAGTACTTCTATGCATTTGATTTATCCTTGCTTGTTCAGGGGAAATAAAGAAGAGTGAGAGGAGCAGATGATGGGAAGGAGAAGCAAAGGAATCCTATGGCCTAATTAGCAAATCTAGATGTCTGGTTTCCTAGGAAAATATTCCTTCATTATGTCACCATCCCTCAAAACAAGAAAACTGGACATAAAGCAATAAAGAACCAGGAGTTTACAGAATTGCCTTGCAAACATTTTCAAACAATTTTTAAAATTAATTTGCTATTTCATTGTATTGAACAACTCAATTTTAGAGTCATTTACGAACTGGTAAAATCTCATTCACTGTTGCAATAATATAGGGACATTATTATTAAGGAAAATTAAGCCGATTCAGAAAGTGTAAAGACAATCAGAGAGCCTCTGCTATCAATTCTGTATTTCTAAATGCCAGTGAAAAGGATAATGTGATTTTAAGCAAAGATAACAAAGTCAAAGGAACCAACCACACATATTGCCCTGTACAACCTCATTAGTCAAAATGGAAAAATAGTCCCCAATAGAGAAAATTAAAAATCAGGAAGTAAAGAGCTAAGAGAAAGGCCAGTAA
This sequence comes from Gracilinanus agilis, assembly GCF_016433145.1. Classification (NCBI taxonomy): domain Eukaryota; kingdom Metazoa; phylum Chordata; class Mammalia; order Didelphimorphia; family Didelphidae; genus Gracilinanus; species Gracilinanus agilis. The sequence goes on along the minus strand of NC_058136.1, from coordinate 1,421,571 downwards.
AGTCATCTGAAAAAAAAGAGGTGGTGAAAAAAGAACAAAAGGAAGCAGAGACAACAATATAAGCAATGCTATTTTCTGAGATAATGTTAAAGAACCCTTTATCTTCACTTCAGCAATTCAATCCTGCTCTGAGGAAGGTGATAGAACCCAGGGATTAATTTCTCATTTGCATTAAAAATAACTCTCCATTATACATTTACCCTTAGATCTTCTACTTCATCTAGGAATGTAGTATGGAGCAGAGTTCTAAGATCACCAGCTGCGTTACCAGTGACTCTTGTAGGAGGAAGAATATGGGTTAAACACTCTTATTCAAAACATCTATAGGGGTCAGTCACTGGGTTTAGACAATGGCAGAAGAAAGAGCCTGGTGAACTTCTCTATCCAAGCTCAGCTACTCTACCAAGAACTGTTGTAGGAGTCAAGAGAAAAGATTACTATACTATGTTCTACTTTCCCATCTAAGACCACAGTTTCTTTCTTGGTGGCCCAGACTAAGACTGTTGGAGAAGTAGAAATAATAAGCAATTATCAGTCATGCAGGCTGTCCCATTCCTAGCTAAGAACTGAGAATACAATGTGAGTGTTTTTAGACCCCCAACCAGGCCACCCAGGTCAATCTCTAAAGGACCATAATGGCAATAGCATATCATCTATAATATGAGGCTGTGGATGAGATGGCAATGTAAGTCCCCCTAAAACACAAAATCCTGTGACAATTGTGCATAAAAACAATTGATAACTAATAAGAATTCTTTAAAAAATGTGGAAAAAAATTTTCTCAGCTGATGTAGTGAAAAGCAAGTAGAGACAGAAGAAAACATTCACAATGAGCACAATATTGTAAAGTAATCCAACCCCCCAAAATGCTGTTTTCAAACATGGATTTTCTCCATTGTCATTCACTTAATTTAAAGTAGATGCTTTCACTAAAAATCTAGTTGTTTCATTGTAAGAGTTCTACCCAATAGAAATGTTACTATAGTATTAGATAATTGCTCAGATGGAAGGGATTTCAGTGCCCATCTTGTCAAACCTATACTTAAAAAAATGTCCTTCTTCATTATGCCCAAAAGACAAATAGTCATCCAGTCTTTGCTTGACAATATCTGAGATGGAACTCTTGACTTCCTGAGGAAGGCCATTCTACTTTTGTATTACTCTCATTGCCAGAAAATTTTCTTTACATCATATCTGAAATATGTTGTGTATTGAATGGGTCAAAGGGCCTTAAGCTAGTAATGAAACTAGCAGGAGGAAGGTGCTAGTCAAAAAGGATGGAATGAGCTGTACCTGGGCTGAGCTTGAAACTAGTTATAAATGTATCAAGGATCCAACCCAGGTTAACTGAATGTCAAGTAAAATTCTCACTGCTAGATACCAGGCTTCTTTAAGATGTCAGATTACCAGCCCCTTTCCTCCTGAGGAAGTAGTCTCCTATTGGTGTATCATAGATTGACAGGAAGTAAATATTGGACTTCCTGCCCTTCAGCAATAGAGTTTATACCTCCTGAAACTGATCAGAACCTTTCCTGTTGCCTGTCCCTGTTTGGCCTTAGATGGTAGGCAAAAACCACAAAGTTCTCAGGTTAAGGCTAAGGGGCTTATTGATAACAGATGTAAAAATAAGGCAGTGGAAAGAGGGTTAGGAAGTACTGAGAACTAAGGGTGACAGATTTATCTGTCTCAAGTTGTTAATAGGTCCTGTCTGGATGCTCTTCTGCTGGCCCAGGGCAGGTAGCCCTGGATCAGAGTGATATAGTCTCTGGATAATAAATAAAGTTGATCTTTGACTAAAGGTTTGCCATTTGTGCTGATAGTATTGATAAGTTGTTCTGCTTAATTGGTTTAACCCTATCCTTGGCCTAACCAGTACCCAAGTTCCCACTCCCAGCACCCAGGAGCCCCAAGGGGTGTGAGATAAGTGAGTCATCAGGGGAGAAGTCAGGGAAGAACAGAACCCAGCCCTGGGTCTCCAGGTCTTTATATACCCTTGGCCCAACTGGCAGTTTATGTTTGCCCTGTGGCTCATGCCACAGTCAACATTCCAACTAGGGCAACTGACAGGTCACCCCAAGCCAACATGGTAATGTTAATAATCCTATATTACATTTGCTTTGCAACTTCTATTCATTTCTCCTAGTTCTACATTCTAGTAACAAGCAAATAAAAATATTATCTTTCAACATAAGAATTCTTAAAAGAACACGAAGATATTTGAAGGCAAGGATATTTTTTACTGAATACTTTTGGGGGAGCCTCTTGTTACTTCTGTTTTTTTTTTAATTTCCATTCCGCATTATAACTACTCTCTAAAATAGAGTACAAGTTTGGAAAATATAAACAAGTAATTTACTTCCTTTCCTTTCTTTTTCACTTTAAATCACTATTATTTAGATTTTCAAGACTAGAAAAAATATTTTTTATTGTCCTATGTTGGCTGGGCTTCATTTCTGGCTAAGAAGCTATTCTCCTATTCTAATTAAAATTTCAGAAATTCAGATTCACAGATGTGGTTATCAGGAAAATGTAGTTCTGATATGCTTTGGTCCAATAACAAATCTTTCTGTTTGAAAAGGTTACAAATCCATTTATCTTCCCATTTATCCCTTTATTTAAATTATCTACCCTTATTATGATGTAAGGCAGTGAGCTTCAATTCCTGTATTTTACTGAGTGATTTCTTTTAATTGTGAGTCTTTTAGTAATAAAGATAATTTTTAAAAGTCTTATTTTTATGATATTTCTCAAGACAGTCTATAAGCAGTAAGTTTATAGATAGTTTATATATAGTTTGGGAAATATGGTCAAATCTTACTTCTAGCTAGCTATTTAACCCTGGATAAATAACTTAACTTTGGTAAAAAATGAAGGAATTGTGTTGAGAATACTAATATAAAAACTTGTAAACAAATATATACCTAGAAAATAAGAGATCCGAAAGCTATTTTCTTCCCCTTGGGAAGGAAAATGGAGGTCCTAGCAGCTGGAGAGATTTGTATAGAAAGCTCTAAAAAGAAAACTCCTATCTCACTCTGACCTTACTAAAACTTTATTAAAACAAAAGCAAGCAGAGTTTTCCCCAGATGAAATTAACTAACTCCCCTCTGAATCTCCTCTGATTGAAAGTTTTTTCCTAGGCCCAGGATTGGTCCTTATATAGACCAATCCCCACCCTGAAATGGGGGATGTGGTCTCCCCCTAACATGGGATTGATCCATTCAGGACCAATGCCACCCTAGAAAATAGAGGATGTGGTCCCTCCCCCAGCATGGAATCGGTCCATTCAAGACCAATCACACACCAGGAAGTAAGGGAGAGGGACCCCTGGGGCATGCAGGGGAATGTAATTCCCCCCCAGCCACAACATTTTAAAACCCAGATTGGAAAAGGTTCCACGATAGCATCAGTATTTGAACTAAGGTCTGAAGGAAACTAGATGAGGCAGAGATGAGAAGAAAGTACTATGTTTCAAGCATGGAGGAACGTCTGCAAATGTGTGTACTTAGAAAATGCAATATCAAGATTGTGGAAATACAAAGAAGGACTTTTGGCTAGAAGTAAGACTCCGTGATAGTACACTGGAAAGAAAAGATATCTACTTCATTAGATGTCATCAGGTATCAGAGATATGCTAACATATGCAGTTATACTGAGAAAACAAGCAATCAGGGATAAGTGGCTCAGAGAATTGATAGTAAATTTACCATTGTACCAAAGGATACTGGGTCTTTCCAACTGCCTTGTGCAATGAACCTCCTTTATGTATTGCCACCTTCTATTAGAATGTAAGCTTCTTGGGAAAGGGATAAGTCTTGCTTTTATGTTTGTATCCCAAGTGCATTACAAAGTATTTTCTACATATATATCATTTAATATGTTTTAATTCATTCATGCATTCATTATCCTAAATTAAATCTTCTTTGTGTGATTTCACCTTGCATGGGAGGTAGTATAGTATAGTAGAATTAGAACTGGATTTGGGGTAAAAAAATCTGTGTTTAAATCATGACTATACTACTGAACAACTTAGGTGCTTTGGATAAATCACTACATTTCTCTGGGTCTCCATTTTGACATTTGCAAGCATATTACACAACAAATGAATTTTGGATTAATAATCATGAATAATTAATATTTTTCATCCAACCAAACCATTTATCAAATTCTATGTTTTTTGCTTATAGTCCCAAAATTTACTAAAATATTTATTGTGTATGTTAAGCATGTATTTGACATTCTTGTATTTTCATTTTTTTGAACATTTCTGTGCTCCAACAACAGTCTTACTAGCTGTGTGTCCCTGGGTAAGTCATTTAAACCTGCTTAAAATTTCCTCATTTGGGAAATGAACTGGAGAAGAAAATGGCACATCTCCTCCTTGAATTAACTCCATAATAAGGTTCCCATCTCCTATACCAGGTACACATGGCTTATTCCATGGTACCATTCTTCTTTGAGAATCCTTGTTGGGTTACAAATCTATTTCTCGTTTCTCCTACTTCTATCCTTGCCCCTGCCATCATTTGTTTTCTTCTACTGCTCCCTTTCTTGGTGATACAGTATAGGAATCATTATTACTTCACTATTTACTAATAGAATTGTGGCAATTGGCTTCTCAAATGTAGGGGCTACCCTACAAAGAAATCAAAACAATTTCAATAGGCTAGGTAAATTGTGTCAACTATCTGTTGTAAGTCGGGGATGTAGGGTTGTTCAGAAAAGACTAGTGTTTATGGTAAGAAGGCTTACTTAGCACTTTTCAAGGCTGCTTTCTTACTTTGGGTCCACCCACCACTCGGCTCTCAACTGTGGCTCCAAGAAGCTATAGCATGTGCAGAAGCCATACCCTAATAAACTATTTAAGAAAGTGGGCTAAACCATGTTGAGGTTAACTGAGAGGCCTTGAACTTGTTAGTGAGTGAGGGAAGAGTCTACCTCAACCATGTGAATACCTTGCCTGGCAGAAGGAGTAGATGAGAACAATTTATTCCAAGACCAATGAAGCAGGCATCTGTGAAGTGCTTAGAGGATGACTAGACAACAAAGAAGCCAAATTCATCCTTTGTTTGCATCCTGAGCCATCACCAGTTATCTTGACTTTTGTCTTGCCACTGGACTTTGATGGCTCTGGAAGAGTGAGGCCCCTGATTTTGCACAATTCTGCCTCACTTAAACCAAATCTATATATCCATCAAAATAAATCACTAGTGGTTTCCCTTTGGTCCTTTTTGGGTACAAAAGACAACAACCAAACAAGTGAGGGCAGGGAATGAAATATAGCCTTAAAGTTTCTATTGAAATAGAATATCCCAATATCACCCTAAGTTATATGGCTTTGATTTTTTGTGTATGTCTTCCAGATACATTAAGGTTGGTGGAGGATGAAATACTGAGTGGTCTCTACAAGGATTAGAACTCTCTATTGTTAATTCATAAGAATTTTATTTTTTGAAGTTATCTTTTTTATTATGAATTCAGATGTAATTGCTATATTGCTTCTCTCTCCCTCCCTCCCTCCCTCCCTCTCTCTCTCTCTCTCTCTCTCTCTCTCTCTCTCTCTCTCTCTCTCTCTCTCTCTCTCTCTCTCTCTCTCTCCCCCTTCTCCTCTGTCTCTCAATTAGTAGGGATTGGGAAAAGTTTCTAGTCTAACATATGGTTTGTCACAATGACCATTTCGTTTTTTATCATGTGGTCAAGAAAAATCTTTAATGAGCAAAACAGGAGTGGAAATGGCATGTCAAATCTATCTCTTAGGCAACCAGGTGCAGTTAGTATTGTGAGCAGACAGTCAAAAATCAGAGATAAATCTCCAATGAGGAGAAAAACATAATACAAGCAATTATCTAGACTCTGGTGGCCTGGAAAAGCATTCAGAAGCAAATAATGTACCTTTTGCTGATTTCTAAACTCAGTCATCAAGATATGTAAGATTTGTGCTCTGAATTTGATTTCTCAGATGTTGAAAATGGGGAAGTCTTAAAAGGACCACAGAGATTCATTTTCTATACGAAATTTATAAATTACCAAAAAAAACAGACAATATATGCATTCTCATAAATGGGAACATTTCTGAAAAAAAGGATGAGAAACATTTCTAGGTACAAAGAGACAACTGATAGAAAACATCACAAGATTTTAGAATGGGAACCAATGATCCAGGACCTAACTAAGGTGACATATCTATTTGTATTGTATAATTCTTTTGGTGTCTCAGTTTAGGTAATAACTACCCTTTAAGAAACTAGAATATGAAGTGGCTAAGTGGCTTTGCTGCCTTTCAAATTGGTGGGGGGATTACTTGTAAAGTTCAAAATAGCAATAATGTTTCAAAATAACTATCACCTTTCTTATGCGGGTCATAATTGTGAAACATTGACTAAAAACTTCTTGTCTCTAATTTTCTAATATTCATGAAGTTACATTTAATGAGATGATTCAAAGGGTCATGATCCATGTATAGAGTCTCATTACTGGTCTTTATTTTTTTCTCTCTGTGTGGAAGTGTCATAAGGATGTAATATTCATCATATTTAGTTTGTCGGTAAGGGAGCAATGTAAGGAACATTTAACATGAAAAATTATTTTTCCTGGAGGGAGCCAGAAAATGATGTTTACTGCGTTTATCACTATGAATTAATGCTACCTAACCTGAACAACAACCTTTATATTTATCTTTGATGCAGGCCCTCTCACAGTCCCACAATTGTTATCCAAAAACTCTTTTCTCCTCTTGCCTGATGCCAATTTTCCAGCAAATGACCTTGCCTCTTACTTTCTTTTTTCCCCCAGTAAGATTTCATTGTATTTTTTCCAATTTACATGTAGAAACAATTTTTAACATTTGTCATCTGACATTTTGAAATCCATATTCTCTCTCCCTCTCCCTCCTCAGACCTCTCCCTGATATGTTATATGTGTGCTGTCATGTAATCTACATTTCTATATTCTGTGAAAGATGACACATATCACTCATGCAAGAAATAATTCATGAAGGAAATGAAGTCAAAAATACTCTAATATGCCGTCTCATTTTTCATGATGAGTTCCTTGGAGTTGTTTTGGATCCTTGCATTTCTGATAATAGAACAATGTTAAGTTATTCTCAGTTTATCATCATATAGTATGCTGCCATTTACTACAGTATTCTCCTGTTTGCACTGCCTTCATTTAGCACCAGTTCATATAAGTCTTTCCAGGTTTTTTCTGAAAATGTCCTGATCATAATTTGTTTCTTACTTTCTTAAGAAGGCAAGAAATTCTTATTACTGGTCACTCTAGAACCAAACAAATCACAAACCAAATTTATAATAGTTTCATGAAAAATAACTCTTTACTTCTGACATCTCTATTTATTTCAGTGGCAGTACCATTAACTCAATCTTCCATGTTAGAAACCTTAGAATTACCTTTTATACTTCCTATTTCTTAGGTTATAAAAATTGTTTGTTACCTGTTACAGAACCAGTTTAATTATGAATTCAAAATGATCACAGAAATATTTCAATCTAAACCATATCTAAACAAGAATCCCCTCTACAACAAAATGAAAAATGGTTATCCTGATTTACTGAAAGTCAAGGCAACATAAAAGGGGAAAAACAATAACAAAAATTTACTGGATAAGTAGTTTGAGTATCTTGGTTCAGATTCTGACTTGAATTTATTCATTTTGTGTCCTTGAGCAAGTTATTTTTTTTATTACAATTTCTTTATTGGTAAAGTATTAGAGTTATACTAAAATTGTAAAGGCTCTACTAACTCAAAATCCATGATCATATGAGCTCTACTGACACCACTGTAATGGTCAAAGCATTGGACTAGATTACTGGGTTCTGATACTCTACCCTCAGACAAACTCCACATTTACCTCCCTCTCTCCATGACTTTGCTCATGCTATTCTAAAATATTCTCATTCTCTGTTACAGATTTCCTACATATCCTTTTTTTTTTTAAAAAAGAAAATGCAAATATTGTCTTCTACGATTTTCTGTCATTTTCCTATTAGATCACACAGAACACTTTGTTTGAACTTTTCTTATATGTTGTCAAATTTTATCTGAGTTCCTCATTTCCTCTAAATCTACACATTCCATGAAGATAAAGGCTTATTCTTAAAGCTTTGTGAATTGAAGAACATAGATTTCTAAACTTTGTGGCTACACTTCCCCATAGAAAGAATAACTGTTTTTGCCTAACAAAGAAACTAAACCAACAGAACCTTAGTAGTGGAAAAAGAGAAGATACAGTTATTTGGGTTATAGGAATATACTATTACCTCTGCTGAAATTGGAGTTACACATATATAGCATATTTAATATCTACCTATCAACTTCAGGAGCAACCATAAAATCATCTTTTTGGCTTTTTAAAGCCTTGAATACTCATTTCTCCTACTCCTACGTATACATATATTTCCAGTCTTCTTACTTGTGGCTGCATTGGAATACCCTGCCATTTAATGAGTGACACAGAACTCTTTGCTGCTCTTTGAACATGACAGACACCCCTTCTCGTAATTGTTGGCATTTAAAAATGTAATAATTGTTTTTACATTCATTTTTTTAAAAAAAGTTATGAGTCCCAAATTCTTTCCCTCCCTCCAGGCCCTACCCCATCAATTTGAGAGGGTAAGCAATATGATATCAGTAATACATGTGAAATCATGCAAACATAGTTCCATACTAAAAAAACACAAGGGAAATAAAGTTACAAAATTAAACTTCAGTTTGCACTCAGAATTTGTCAGTTCTCCCTCTGAAGACTGGTAGCACTTTTCATAATGAGTCCTCCAGAATTGTCCTCAATAAGAAGAGTCAGAAGTCAATTATTTTTATGATGTTGCTGTTACTGTGTACAATGTTCTCCTGGTTCTTCTCAGTTCATTTTCCATCAATTCCATGGTTTCTGAAACCATCTTGCTCATCATCTCTTATATAGAACAATATTGTTCTGTCACAATCCTATACCACAGTTTGTTCAGTCATTCCCCAACTGATAGGAATCCCCCTAATTTCTGAGTCTTTGTCAGTACAAAAAGATGCTATAAATATTTTTGTACTTGCTTGTCTTTTTTCATTTTTCATTTTCCCTAATCTTCAACAGCATCTCAATGCACACCACATGTTACCATGGAGCAGCCTGTCCATGTACAAGGTAAGGAACCTTTAACTGCTTCCCTGTTGGCATCCATCCCTCTTTAAGAGCAAAAGCAGATGCTAAATGAACAGGTACATCTACTCATTCAGACCAAGCATCCTACTCTGGGTGGTCAAATCACTGGCATGTTGGTAGAAATCCACAATTTTAAGCTTTTTCATTTGTTTAAGTCTCCAAGTTTCTCCATTCTAAGGTTTATGAAGGTGTATCTATACTATAAGCTGACTGAGCTGAAGGAGCTGCTTCAAAAGCAGTTAACAATGTCACTGGCATTCCAACTACTGAAAGAAAATATCAAGGAACCAAAATGGAACCTCTGTTTTACCAAAAAAGAAAATGTCTAAATATTAGAAAACAAATAGTTTTAAAAACATTTGTGAAAAATAAAATACATTTTAAAAGGTAAAGAAACTTTGAAATTGACAGACTGTACAAATGCCAGATCTAGCAGGCAATGTTAGTCCAAATTACTTATTGATTTAAAAGCAAAAACAAAAACCAAAAAACAGGAAAAATATCTAAAATAGTGTATTATAAAATATTTGATCTCTTTAAGTTATACACCTACTACTAGTATTACTGGATCAGAGTATATACAATTGATAGTACATTAGGTATAGTTCCAAATTGCTCTCCAGAATGGTTAGAATAGTTCATAACTTCACCAATGGTCCATTAGTGTCCTTGTTTTTCTGCACCACCTCTAGCATTTTTCATTATTTTCCTTTTCTTTCATGTTAGTTAATTTGAAAGATATGAGTCAGTATCTCAAAGTTGTTTTATTTTTTCTAATTGGTAATATTTTAGAACACATGACTATAGATAGTTTTAATTTCTTTTTCTGGAAACTTCCTGCCCATATCCACTGACCATTTGTCAGTTGAGGAATGGATCTTATTTTTATAACTTTGACTCAGATATCTATATATTTGAGAAATGAGGTCTTCATCAAAGAAACTTACCAGATTTTCCCCGGTTACTTGTTTTCCTTTTAATTTTGGAAACACTGGGTTTTTTTGTACAAAAACATTTTTTTAATGTCATGTAATCAAAAGTAACCATTTTACCTTCTATTATGATCTATCTTTTATTTGCTCATAAACTCTTCTCTTTATCTGTAGATCTGACAGGTAAAATTTTCCAAGTTCCCCCAACTTGCTTTCAATATTGTCCTTTATTCCTAAACAATTAATCCCTTTTTACGTTATTTTGATTCATAATGTTAGATATTGAACTAGATCTAGTTTCTGCCAAACTGCTTTCCAGTTTTTCCAGAAATTTTTATCAAAAAGTAAGCTCTTCTCTCAAAAGCTTGAATCTTTGGGCTTTTCAAATACTAGATCAGTATGGTCATTAGTATGGTCATCACAGTACGTGGTATGTATTGTGTACCTAATCTTCTTATTTGTTTCTCTATTTTTTAGCCGGTGCTAAATTGTTCTGATGATCACTGCTTTGTAATAAAGTTTGAAATCTGATGCTATTAAGCAGCTTACTATTTGACCTTTTTTCATTTATTTTTATTAATTCATTTTGAAGTACTATTTCCCTTTTTTCCTCATTGATTTCTTTGATATTCTTGACTTTTAATTCTTCCAGATGGCATTTGTTATTATTTTTCTAAATCTAAAAAATATTTTGGTCCAATTCTGAGAATTTTTATTAGCTGTTATCTGCACCTGGAATGGTCTCTGTCTTCATCTCCTCCTGGCTTCCCTCAAATATAAGCCTCTCCCAAATCTCTATTAGTGCTAGTACCTTACCTCTGTTGATTATTTCCAACTTATCCTGTATATGTTCTATTTGTACATAGTTGTTTGTATGTTACCTTCCCTATTAGACTGTCCTAGAGAGACTTCTTTCTTTCTTTCTTTCTTTCTTTCTTTCTTTCTTTCTTTCTTTC
>NC_058136.1:1392385-1410008 GCF_016433145.1 Gracilinanus agilis | reverse complement strand
CTGAATGCAGACTGAGACATACTATATTTGTAATGCAAGGTGGCTAACAGAAATCTTTGCTTCTGTAATTTCTAACTGTCACAAAAAGTCAGTTAAAGATCTTAGAATCTTCAGAAAGTCAGTTAGAACTTGAAGCTATAAATAGAGGTGAAGTTCCAACTGACAGAGCTTTTGCCTTCTGGCTTTTGCTGTGGCTGGAGGCTTTTGCTTTGGCTTAGCCTGTTGGCTTAGGTCTTTGGGCTTGGCTTTGACCTAATTGCTTCAGCCGTGGCCTGTGCTTATCTTGTCTTGGGGAAAATTAGACCTATCTCATTTCTCTGGACCTCTCCCTGATCTCTCCATCTACATCCCTCCCCTTCCCCTGAATTTCCTTTGGGCCCTAGGTGGAAGGGATGGTTGGGTGATTGGACATTGTGGGTTTAGTTTCTATAGACAAGTAGAGTATCCTCAAATAAGTTACCCCTAGTTTTAGTGATTTGATAAAGACTTTACTTAAAAGGCAGTCAAATCTTCCTGACTGGGAGAGCAAGCTCTCTCAGTCTAAACTCTCCTGTGATCCTTTCACCTCTCCCTAGCAGCAGTTAGAAAACCCTAAACTCCTCTCCCCTTCTGATTGACCTTGGTATTAATAAATCCCCTTGTTACCTATTCAAACCCTCTAGGGCAGGGGTTGGCAACCTTTTTGGCCGTGAGAGCCATAAACGCCACATTTTTTAAAATGTAATTTCGTGAGAGCCGTACAGTGCTCACAGTGCGCACTCCTATAACAGCATCTGAAAAAAAATTGACTTTATGGCTCCTGCAGAAAGAGCCAAGAAAGGCTTGAGAACCATATGTTGCTGACCCCTGCTCTAGTGAATCATTGTATCAAAATTAAGACAAGGGCTGAAAGGGAAGGAATCATTTTCTTTTATTTTCTTGAGGGAACTGTGGGCATCCATCTTGGCAGGAAGTGGTTACCTGAGACTTCCTCCTACTAACAGTTTCTCTGGCAGGGAGGATCCCTTTGACTCCTCCCTCAAGGAACTTCAGAAACTGACTAGAGAAGCACTCCAGCCTGAGTTAAAACATTTCTGAGTGGCCCAACTCCTTTGTACTATAGAGATACCTTTCTTTGCCTTGAAGGGTTCAGCCTATCTTCCCCAATATCCTCTGTCTCTAGCCTCTGTGAATAAACCTGTTTGAGCTGCCCTCTCCTACCTACCCCATTTCCCTTATTTCCTATATACCTTCCAGTACTTTCATTCCTCTTCCAATCACCTTATAATCACCCATATCTCCTTTATCCTTCCTCACACCCAAATTGCCTGTGGCAATGGTTTAACTCAATTACTTCACAAAAGAAAGATACTGGTTCTGGGGAACTAGTAGATAACATCAAACTACTATTCCAAGTACTAAAACAGATAAGGGAAGGAAAGGAACTGGAAAAACACACAATTCTCCAGCTAGAGATTGTGGAGTCCAAATACCTAGGGAATGATACCACCAATGAAAAATCAAAGCCCAATAACAACCAACCATCTGCAAATTCCATAGTGTCACTTTTACCAATCGTAGATAGAACCATCGTGCAGCCTGAGGAAGGGGTGGTACACGTAAAAACATACAAAGCATTCACCCCAAAGTGATGTGGAGGTGCTAAAGAGGCGTTTCCCAAAATTTTTATAACATTCCACTTTATTTCTTCACTTTTATTTGTTTGAGTTCTCCTTCACAAAATGACTAATATGGAAAGATGCCTTATACTTATTACACATGGAATGAGAGAGGACAATATTTTGCCTCAAACTTAAAAAAAAGAAGGCTAAAAATTGTTTTTACATGTAATTGAGGCAAAAATATTATTTAACTCCACCCCCTCAACAAAAATTAGATTGTAAGTTACTTAAGACAAAAAAAGGATATCATTTGAAAAGCACTGCACTAGAAATTAGAAGACTTAGTTTATAGTCCTAGTTTCTATTTGGATCTTATTTTCCTCTAATGAATGCTATAGAGAGCAGGTTCCCAGAACAATCCTTCCACCCCACCCCAAAGCCTATTTTACTTATACCAGAAGTTTAAGACTAATAACACTATTTCAACAGCATTTAACTATCTTTATTACACTATATCAGAAAATGCATTTTAAGTTCTAATTAGACTAATCAGAGACAATTTCCCTTTTGGCAAGGCAGTTCCTCCCTTGCCTCCTCACCAGAAAGAGGACTCAACTTAGGGTTGGGGCGGGTTGATCAGTCATGCTTTGTTATTTTCCCAAACACTCTTCATTGAGGAACAAAGGATGGTTGCTTCTATGACCTACGACTCCTCATGGTCATTTGTATGTAATAGTTAATAAGTCAAATTTTCTTAAGAGCCTGCATCTGAATTTTAAAAAAAATTATTTTTTCCATTCTGAACAACTTCCTTTTCAAGCATATATAATAAATTCAATATGCTAGTTTCAAAGTTGCCCTGCTTTTCTTTGAATACCTCTCAACTTCCTTTTTTGTTCTCTTCTGAACATTTAAAAAATGCTTCAGTGACCCACTTTCTCCTCTTTTCTTTTGCATCTCAGTCCATAATTTCCTCCTATTTCCCTCTCATATTAAAATAAAAAAATTTAAAACCCTCTCTCTTACAACAAGTATAGTCAAGCAAAACAAATCCACACTTTGGTGCTGTCCAACAATTTACATCTAATTCTGTAGCTATTCTTTGACTAGGAAGAAGGAGTGTGCTTTATCATTGGAATCCCGGAATCATGATGGATCATTATGAGACTGAGCAGAATTCTAAAGTCTTTCAAAGTTGTTTTTCTTTACAATGTTATAATCATTGAAATTGTTCTTCTGGTTTCACTCAGTTCATTCTTCATTAGTTCAAACATGCCATCTCATATTTCTCTGAAGCCATCTTTTTCATAATTTCTTAAAGGGCATTAATAGTCCACCACATTCACATATCATATTTTATTTAGATACTATTCACCAACTGAAGAGACCTCCCTTAGTTTTCATTTGTCAATACAAAAAAAAAAAAAAGAGAGAGAGGGTGCTATATATTTGTGCATATGGGTCTTTTCCCTCTTTCATTGATCTCTTTAGAGTATAGACCTAGTAGTGACACTCCATCTTCTAACTCTGAATTTTCATTGTCTTTCCCCTTTGCACTCTCTCCTCACTCCTACTTCCTGGATTCCTTGTCTTTTGTAGTAAGTCTTCTAATTCTCCTTAAGGCTAGTTTCTTTTCTCTAAATTAGCTCCTAGCTTATGAAAGGATGATAAATAAAGAATAGGTGAGTAGGGTTTTGCTTAACCCAGTCGGGCTGATGATCCTTTCAAGAATAGAGGCAAAATGACTGCTCTTTGTTTTAGGTCAGTAGAAACCACTCTGACTTAGTTAAAAGATAACAGGTTTATTAAACAAAGTTGCTTAGGTATGTGGGCTGAGGATTTCCCTAATCTTAATGAAAACTGTCTTATTTCCACTGTTAAGGTGGTTAAGGTCCTAATATTTATTAAACAGTGGAGCACTGATATTTAACCAAGTTGTGAAGGACAGAGAATTATTTCCACAACTGGCTGATAAAAGCTTCACTGAAAGGTGATGGAATTCTGTGACAGGCTAAATGCCCTAGGAACAGTTCCCTTAAGAATCATTTGGCCTTGATGAAACTAGGAAGTTAATCTTGACTTCCTGGGACCTTAATAATGTTTATAATCCAAGCACAAGCTTGATCTTGAAGTGTTTGGATCAGCTAGGCTTTATTCCAAGATCTGACTACGATATCAAAAGATGATGACCTTGTCCTCAACAAGGTAGGCTACCAGCTTATAAGTAAAAGGTATCAGAGGCTTGTACATTTAACAGGGTTTATTAGATAGGTTGAAGGAAAGGGAAACTGGGAGGTGGGAGAGAGGGAAATAGGTGAACCCTATTGAGCTTTTAACTTATAATAAATGCAGTAAATTATGATGATATCTAAATAGAAAGCTAGCCTAGGTGCTGAGTCCAGGGGACTTTGAGAGTCTCCCCTTGCTCAGAAGCTATTAAAGATTTTCAGAGATTTTAATGATGAAATAATCTTGTTAGATGGTTAAGGCTCAGTTGCCTTATCAATAATGGAGTGATTGATATAGTTAGCAAAGTAGTCTGAACCCTGCCTGCCTATACCAAACTACCTTCCTCCTGGGGCCTGGACAGTAGACAATCTCCTGCCTCCCTAACCAAGAAAAAAGAGTTTTTGAGGCTGTTCACCTCTCCGTCTTTATACTAGATCACCAACCGAAAATTTGGCACATGCTATCTCCTGCCAGCTGGCTGGGTTCTTTGTTCCATGGTTGATAAACTGTTGTTTGCAAATTCAAGATGGCAGTCATCCTGCCAGGCACAATACCACCAACTGATCCTATGGAGGGTCTCTTCTGCCCTCAGTAAAGCTAAGGCTATACTAACTACTCGCTCTCTCTCAAATTCCCTGTCTATTCTAGCTACCTATGCTAAGCCCATAAGGATAAAATCTTTGTGAGAAAAAACCAATAGCTGTGAAGTCAGAATAGATGCCACCTGTGACCAAGTCACTCTGGTGAGCCAAGGCTCATTAGAGCAACTGAGCAGTTCAGTCACAGTCACTGGTAAATCTTGTTTGAGACTTCTTCCAATATAATAGTAGAGGACCCAAAGATGTTCTGGATAATGGCTGTTTTCTTTCAGGAACCCCTTGAAGGTAGATAAGAGATAGGAGCTGAGTTTTGAAGAAGGTTCTCTCTCTAGAGCTCAAACCAAACTCTCCTTCTGGCAGTTATCCTCCCAGAATTCTGTCTCGGGACTCTGAGAGCTTCTCTTGCACCCCTTTCTTAGTTCTCTTCATTCCATCCACTCTGTATGTCCTTCCTCCCAAATTTCCCCTTATCACTTATCTTGTATACCCATAGTTGCTTGTATTTTATCTTTCTCATTGGAATGTGATCTCCTTGAGGGCAGGGACTGTTTTTGCTTTTCTTTTATCCCTAGCCTGGCAACAGTAAATATTTAATTATTCCTGATTTACTGACAAGCATTGTTGACTCAAATGATTTATGAACAGTTTGGTGACATCATCAGTATAGTTCCAAATTAATTTTTAGAATGGCTAGAAAATTTATAACTCCAACTATGGTACATTAATGCTCTTGTTTTCTCTACAGCCTGTACAATTGTTATGTTTCATTTTTGTCCTCTGCCAATAGATAAGTTGGACAGATGCACTTTCTTGACTTTTTCAGGGATCAAACTTGGTTAATTTAATTAAATAGAGTTAAATTTAGTGTTTTTTTAAATTATAAAGTTCATTATATCTTGTTCCATTTATTTTTCTGAGTTTGAGTTATTTTTCTGCTCTTTTTCTGGTTCTGTTAATTTGATACTTTTTATAAATATTCATTTCATTTTGTTGAGTTTTATTGTCACATAACTTGAGCAAAATAGTTTCTAATAAGTTTTTATTCTTTATTGTTGTAAATTCTCTTTCATTTTTAATATTGGTAGTCTTATTTTCTTTTTAAAAATCAAATTAGTGGATAGTTTCTCCACTTGATTTCTGCACAAAAAATAATTTAGTTTTATTCATTAGTTCAAAATTTTTGCTTGCATTTTTATTTTCTTTAATTTTCAGAATTTCTATTTTGATGTATAATCAGGGATCTTCCATTTTGTTGGTATTTTAAAATATGTTTAGATTTTTTTTTTTAGTTATATGCCTAATTAATTGATATGCTTTTTCTTCTGGTGAGGAAAGAGTCTAGGTTTAAAATTTTCCTTAGGAATACTTTATCTACATTGTAAGTTGTTTGGTATATTTTTTTGCTATTGTTATTTTTGATGAACTTATTGTTTCTATGATTTATTTTTGTTTCACTATTTCCTTAATTATTCAATGGCCTTTATTGAATATATTGCATTGTGATCAGTCATAGATGTACTTAATATTTTTGCTTTTCTGCATTTCATAAAGTTTTTATGTACTGATACATGATCAATTTTACATAGGGGACATGCATACCTAATAATACAAATATTCCTTTCTATTCCCATCCAATAATTACGAGAGATCTAAATATCTTTCTAAAATTCTATTTGGTTCCTTAATGTCTTTCTTGTTTACTTTTTGTTGGGTTTGTCTAAATCTGTAGATTGAACTTCCTACATATTATAGTTTTACTATTTCTACCTGAAACTCATGTAATTTTTGCTTTATTTATGTAGATGTTCTGCCATTTGTAGCATATATGTTAGGGATTAATATTAATTCATTATGGTTAGAATCTTTCAGTGTAACATTTTTCTTTGTTTATTTTTGAGGTTGATTTGAAATCTCAGATGATTGTTACTTCTGTTTTTTTTAGTTCAGATGAAGCATAGATTTTACTCCAACCCTATATTTTATTGCTGTGTGAATCTTTACATTTGCTTTTTGTGAGCAACATATTGTTAGATTCTGCTTTCTAATTCATCCTGCAATTCTCTCAGCTTATGGGTGATTTTGTTTAATTCACATTCATTGTTTGTGACTTAGAGCATTTTTTTCATGATTCAGAAAATTTCCCATTCATATCTAGTTAGAGAATGGCTCTTATAAATTATAATTCAGTTCCCTAAATATATTAAAAATGAGACTTCTGTCATTAATTCTCATGACAACTCTTTAAAGTAGGTACTTTATTACCCCCATTTTACAGATGAGGAAACTGATTTTTGAGACATTAAGTGACTTGACAGTGGTTACATAGCTAGTAAATTCCTGAGGTAGGATTAAATTCAGCTCTTCTAAACTGCCAAGTTATATCTATTACATTATGTAGCTGCCTCTATACTAAATAAAAATAAGGTTCAAGTGATGGCTGCTACCTTAACCCCTTCCTTTTTTTTTATATAGTCTCTCTTATTATAGTTTGTTTATGTGAGAGTTATATCCTCCCTCAAACCTTCCTGCCTTCCCTAGCTCATTCCTTTATCTCTCTCTTTTCTTTCTTCTTTAAGTTTATCCAAATATAACAGAACCTTGATCAGGCTCTTGATATTATATAACTCTTCCATTTTCCTTGATGACATTAGCATTCTGAGACTCTTGTTTCTTCTTTCCCTAAAAGAAAGTAAACACTTTATCCTTCCTTCCAGTGCCTTAAATATATTTTCTTTTTTGTTTCTTTTGACTCTTGGATTTGCATTTCAAATTAGAGTCCTCAGCTCTGATCTTCTCATCAAAATGCTTGGAAGTTATTTACTTATTTATTTTGTTAAAGATCTATCCCCACCCCCCATTGGGTTATACTTTATTCTTTGGAATGTTATTCTTACTTGTAAGGCTATATTCTTTGACTTATATTTCAAGCTCTCTTCTTAATAGTTGTTGTTGTTGAGTCATTTTTCAGTTGTGTCTGACTCTGACCCATTTGAAGTTTTCTTGGCAAAGACACTGGAGTGGTTTGCCATTTCCTTCTCCAGCTTATTTTATAGATGAGGGAACTGAGGCAAACAGAGTTAAGAGACTTGTCTCAGGAAGTGTCTGAGGCCAGATCTGTACTCAAGAAGATCAGTTTTCTTGACTCCAGGCTTAGCACTCTGTCCACTGCACCACCTGGTTGCCCTTCTAAATAGTGGTATAGTCCAAAATTTTCTGTGGTTCTAGTTTTGGATTCTCTGTATATCTGAAATCTTTCTTTCTGGCTATATGAACTATTTTTTCTTTGGCTAGAAGCTCTTAATTTTGGTCATGATGTTCCTGGAAACTTCCATTTTGGAGTTTCTTTCAGGAAGTGAGACTGGTAGATTCCATTTTCATGTTCTTTGATCCCAATAGGTCTGGGCAGTTTACATTTATGATTTCTTGAAAAAATGATATCCATTTGGTTTTCAGTTAGTTTAATGATTCTTTCATTTTTCTTTTCTTTCTTTCTCTAGTAGACAGCTGGTAGCACCAGAACCTGTCAACTATCTATAAGGCTATATGCAGATTCATAGCAACTTTGGGCCCATCCTAGTCTGTGCTCCCGGGCTATCATACCAAATTGGTGATATGATCATAGTCCAGGGAGAGCAATGGAGTTATAGAGTTGGTATGTACTCCCTGCTTGGTACAGTGATAACTTTTCTCTCAACTGATCAGTTATTAAAGCAATACAGCCACAGGCTGGCCTTGGTCTGCAAGGTCTGCATCCCCTGCCCCAGTACAAAGCTTCAGACCATAGGCCTAGACCTAGTCTTCAATGGGAAGGTCTGAGATTCCATTCCAGGGTTAGAGTGACATGGCTGCTAACTCATTCCTGTTACATATGATCCCTGACCCCTTACATAGCATTAGGTCTCATCTTCCATACATGTGCTAGAAAACTTTGCATAGTCCTTCATGGTGGACCCATTCTAAGCATCTTTAGCTGTTGTTCCATACTGATGTGGACTGGGGAAAAAAAAATGGCCCACTGTGGTTCCTCCTTGGATTGCCTGATCAACATTCAGTGTGATGCTTTTCTTTGAACTTTGCTGGAGTAGTGGGAGAAATCATCTGTACTGTTTCCTCTTATTCTACCATATTTGACATGTGATCCAAAGTTACTTCTTTTTATAATGTTGTTTCTTAAGATACTATTCTCCTGGTCCTGCTCATTTTACTCAACGTCAGTTTATACAACTATTTTCCAGGTTTCTCTGAACATACTTTTATAATATATGGTACAATAATACCCATTTTATTCATATGCCATAATTTGTTTAGTCATTTCCGACTTGATGGGCACCCCCTTCATTTCCAGTTTTTTTGTTACAACAAAAAAGCTTTTGTAAACATTAAGGTACATATTTTTTCTTTGTCTTTGATTTCTTTGGGTCATTGGTATAATAGTTGTATTATCACTGTCAAAGGGTATGCAAAGTTTAATGGCTTTGGGGGGCATAATTCCAAATTGGTTTTTGGAATGACTAGACCAAACCAATTTCCACCAAGAGTATATTAATGTGGGGAGGCAATTATGTGGTTTTGGATAGAGCGCCAGGCCTGGAAGTGAGAGGTCCTAGGTTCAAACTTGGCCTCAGACACTTCTACCTGTATGACCCTGGGCAAGCCACTTTATCCCCATTGCCTGGCCTTTCCTGCTCATCTGCCTTAGAACCAGTACTTAGTATTTATTCTGAGATAGAAGGTAAGGGTTTTAAAAAAAAGAATGTATTTTTCCTCATCTGACTTCTGGCTATTTTTATTTTGCAGTTTGGGGTTAGATGGGGAGACTTTTATTTTACTCTGGTTCATCTAGGGTATGTGGGAGTACTGCTTGTCTATGTTTCTATCTTGTTATCAAGTTTGGGGCCAGATGGTTTTGGGTTGGGAGAAGGTGGGCATTTATAGCTGCTTTGTTTCTATCTGGCTAGGTCCAGGTCCAAGCACTAAAGTTTGAGTTTTGTTAAATTGGGGGCAGAGGGGCAGTCTGTCTTTTTAATATAAATATTTTACTGGTATGTGGTTGTGCATCATGGAACGCTGGTCTATCAAGAATCTAAAATGATTATCATACAGAGGGCAATGGGACAGTGCATGATAGGTATGAGAAGGCTGCAGTCTATCACAGATAAGTAACCATGAAGAACTAAAGTAAAGGATATCATGGAGAAAAATATAAACAAAAAAAGAAGATGGACTTATCATATGGTGAGAGCAAGGGTGAAGGGGGACAATCAAAGAACCACACTGGTATCTTTGCTAAGAGCCATGGAAGGCTCTCCCATATATTGAATGGCCCTTTCCTTGCCCTGAAACCTACCCCCACCCTCCCACTCTGTCTACCCCATCCAGACTAATGGGAGGACATGGATAAGAGTTATGGGCAGGGACAGAGAGGTGATGACCTGAGTCACTGGAGAGAACATTCAGACTAATGAAATCACAGCTGCATGTGAATGCTGGGATATTTGAGTGTGAAACTCTTCAAAGTCAAGCAAGAACAAAACCTAAACAGCTTCAGGTTCTTGGGGACCATGCATCAGGCTGTCCAGACAAAAAAATACACTTTTCTTCAGTATAATTTGCTCACTTAAACTGAATGACCTATGTACTAGCAACTGAACAACAAAAAAAATTACTCAACAAGCAAGGTATTTATTTTTTTAAATCCTTACCTTTTGTCTTAGAATCAATACTGTGTATTGGTTGCAAGGCAGGAGAATGGTGAAGGCTAGGCAATTGGAGTTAAATGACTTCTGAGGATCACATATCTAGGAAGTGTCAGAGGCCATATCTGAACCCAGGACTTCCCATCTCTAGGCTTGACTCTCAACCCATTGAGCCACCTAACTGGCCCTCAAGCAAGACATTTATAAAACACTTCTGTGTTTATTTCTGGGAACTCAAAAGGACCAATATGAAACAGCCCTTTGAGTTGGGATTATTATTAATGAAAAAATATCTACTACCATCTAATACCTATTTACCACTATACAATGTAGATCTAGAAGGGGGGCCTCAGAGGACATGCCTCATTTTACAGAGGACAATATTGAGCTTCAGAAAGATAGAAAACTTTTGTCCAAAATCATGCAGGAGTAGGCCCCAGGATTGAGAGGAAAGCCAGCCTAGGTCTGCTGGCTCAGTCTTAGACTTAGACTAGTTATTCATTGCATTAGGTTACCTTGTGCTACCCTTTCACTTTACAGTTAAGGAAAGAAACGAGGAGAACTGAAGTGACTGGCTCAGGTATACAGGTCAGCAAGCTGTAGTCTGGAATCGAGCTCTTGACTTGCATATTCAATGCTCTTTCCACTCTTCCATTACTGTTTCCGTCATCTGCAATTGGTTAATATTTCAATCTTTTGTTTTCATTTTTTATTCTTTGATAATCTAGTGGCAAAACACACTGGAATATAATAATTTTTTTTTCTCTTCTTGGGTCACTTTATTACATTTCTTCCTTGATTCTAATTCTGTACATTGGCCAAAGGTTTCTTAATGATCTTTTGACACTGTCATGCAAAATGGAATATAATAACTAACATTTATATAGTGCTTACTATGTGCCTGGCACTATGCTAAAAGTACTTTACAATTATAATCTTATTTGATCCTTATAAGAATTCTGGGAATCTATCTACCAAAACAAACACAGCAATTATACGAAAACAACTACAAAACACTTTCCAAAAAAATAAAACTGGATCTCAACAATTGGAAAACCATTAATTGTTCATGGGTAGGACGAGCTAACATAATAAAAATGACAATTCTACCCAAATTAATTTATCTATTTAGCGCCATACCTATCAAATTACCAAAAAACTTCTTTACTGAATCAGGAAAAACTATAACAAAGTTCATTTGGAATAACAAAAGATCAAGAATATCAAGGGAAATAATGAAAAAAAATGTGAAGGAAGGGGGCCTAGCAGTACCAGATATTAAACTATACTATAAAGCAGTGGTCATCAAAACAATATGGTACTGGCTAAGAGACAGAGAGGAGGATCAGTGGAATAGACTTGGGGTAAATGACATCAGCAAGACAGTGTATGATAAACCCAAAGAGCCCAACTTTTGGGACATGAACCCACTATTTGACAAAAACTGCTGGGAAATTTGGAAAACAATATGGGAGAGATTAGGTTTAGATCAACATCTCACACCCTACACCAAGATAAATTCAGAATGGGTGAATGACCTGAGGGAAACTATAAATAAGTTAAGTGAACACAAAATAGTATACCTGTCAGATCTCTGGGAAAGGAAAGATTTTAAAACCAGGCAAGAGTTAGAGAAAATTACAAAATGTAAATTAAATGGTTTTGATTATATTAAGCTAAAAAGCTTTTGTACAAACAAAAACAATGTAGTCAAAATCATAAGGGAAACAACAAATTGGGAAAAAAATCTTTATAACAAAAAACTCTGACAGGGGTCTAATTACTCAAATATACAAAGAGTTAAATCAATTGTATAAAAAATCAAGCCATTCCCCAATTGAAAAATGGGCAAGAGACATGAATAGGCAATTCTCAGGTAAAGAAATCAAAAATATCAATAAGCACATGAGAAAGTGTTCTAAATCTCTAATAATTAGAGAAATGCAAATCAAAACAACTCTGAGGTATCACCTCACACCTAGCAGATTGGCTAAAATGAAAGAAGGGGAGAGTAATGAATGCTGGAGGGGATGTGGCATAATTGGGACATTAATGCATTGCTGGTGGAGTTGTGAACTGATCCAACCATTCTGCCTGGCAATTTGGAACTATGCTCAAAGGGCTATAAAAGAATGCCTGCCCTTTGATCCAGCCATACCACTGTTGGGTTTGTACCCCAAAGAGATCATAGATAAACAGACTTGTACGAAAATATTTATAGCTGCGCTTTTTGTAGTGACAAAGAACTGGAAAAGGAGGGTATGTCCTTCAATTGGGGAATGGCTGAACAAACTGTGGTATATGCGGGTGATGGAATACTATTGTACTAAAAGGAATAATAAACTAGAGGAGTTCCAGGTGAACTGGAGAGACCTCCAGGAATTGATGCAGAGTGAAAGGAGCAGAGCCAGAAGAACATTGTACACAGAGACTGATATACTGTGGTAAAATCGAATGTAATGGACTTCTGTACGAGCAACAATGCAATGACACAGGACAATTCTGAGGGATTTATAGTAAAGAACACTACCCACATTCAGAGGAAGAACTACAAGAGAGGAAACATAGAAGATAAACAATTGCTTGAATGCATGGGCTGAGGAGGACATGATTGGGAATGTAGACTCAAATGACCACACCAATGCAACTAACAACAATATGGAAATAGGCCCTGAACAAGGACACATGTTACAACCAGTGGAAATGAGCGTCGGCCATGGGAAGGGGGGTGAAGGGGAAAGTAGGGGCATAAAGTATGTAAACAGGTTAAAAATGAATATTAATAAATTTAAAAAAAAGAATTCTGGGAGGTAGGTGCTATTATTATTCCCATTTTTGTGCATGAAGAAACTGAGGTAGACAGAGGTTAAATGACTTGCCCAGGGTCACACAGCTAGTAAGTGTCTGAGGGAAGATTAGAACTGAGGTCTAATCTGTAAAAACATAGACAGTTTCTTCTAACTGGCAATTGTCAAGATGGCTTACTGCTGGCTCATCAATATTGAATGAACTCTTCTCTTGCAATCACTTGGTATTAAACTCTGATTTTTACCATGTTTATGCTTCAAATAAAAATATATCCCACATTTGATCAATTTTATTCACTAGCTTTTTTCCGACAAAGATACAGTTGTTAATGCAGTTGGAGCATCACATGACATCCACCTTCTGAAGATAGACAACAGAGAAGATGAATTAATAACCAATGTCACCAATTGGTGTTCAGGTATAGTAGATAAGGTGAGTAAATAGTAACCCTGAGGTGGCAGGAAAACTTTATTTCTCAGCCAAAGACCAGAGAGAGAGAGAAACTGGAAGTTTTCCTAGAAAGTCACATTGGTTGAACATCTCCCACCCTACCTCTCAGCCCTTTAAATAAACACATAGAAAAAGATTTGATGTTTAGCTTACTAGTGGCACAGTGTTTCTAACTCATCCTAAGCTTTACACAACTGAACAAACAGATGAGAACTTTATTAAGAAGGGTCATCCATCCTGTATGCTCTTTCATCAAAACACAGAAAAATATTAACCATGTAAAATTTTTATTAAATCATTTATTTCTTACACACACACACACACACACACACACACACACACACACACACACACACACACGTGTGTGCTTTTAAAAAGAAGTTGCAAAATGAAATCATTCTTTGGTTTCAAATCCTCAGGTTCATACTGATGAACATAACAGGAACCGAAAACGAGTGAAGGAAATCAATCAATATGTCGACCATTTGCAGAATGAATTGGACAACTTGGATTTTGGTGACCTTTTGGATTAGGTAAATATTCAGACAAAAGAAGGTATCCTTTCTTTTTAAAAGGAACATTGTGCTCTCTCACTCTATCAAAAAACCCCAAAAACAATAACAAAAAAAAAGCAACTACTGAGGACCCAAACTTGGCTCACTTACCAGAGTAGTTCATAACTTCTATAAAGCTATAGTTAACCTAAGTTTCTTAATGTGTTATTTTTTCCCCTCAAAAAATCCCAAATGTATAGGCTTATTTTATGGAAATAAAATATATTTAAATTTGTGAAAAATAAAGACAAAAATCAAGCAAAAGTGTTGATCATTGTATCAAGCAAATCATTGAGACCTTGTAAGGGATTTGATGGCTCCATTCACACTGGAGCAATCTGTTTGCCACACAATATACCAACTTGGTGGTAGAGAGGATTTTTCTCTTTTTTCTAGATGAAAAGGAGGCTGAGGAGCCATGGGTTAGGAACCAGCCATTTCTTTGTGTTATGTAAATGGACTGTTCTGCAGGCCACTATGTAAAGTGATTTTTGCATAATGTGAATTTGCCCACTGATGTAGGGAAGGGAAGGATGGAGGGAGCCAGGAAGGGGACCATGTGCCAGGGGAAGGAGGGAGCCAAGAACAGAGAAGTGAGAAGGGGGAAGGATATAAGAGGGCTGGGGCCAGCCAGAACCCAGAGGAAGAACATGTGGGGTAGTGGTGGTGGTATATGTGTGTGTGGTTGACCCATGGGGACCAGACATGGATAAAGACAGGAGAGGAAAGGCCACACGCAGGAGCCAGGGTCAGCTATGCTGTATTCAAGTGAGAATTTGCAAAGACCTTGGGGCCAGACCCTTGTGTGGGTGGAACAAGGCAAAAGTTTCCTCTCTTGGCACTAAAGGTCTCAAGCCAAATCCTGTATCTGTTCTGCTTTTGCTTGGAGGATTTCTGGGGGTCATGTGGGGGAGCTGAGCTGAGGGCAGAAGCAGAGAGAAAGACAGAACAGTACTGAATAGTAAAGTTAATATTTTTTTGGAATGCAGATTTCTTTCAGAAGTCTTTAAGTAAGGTGGAATTTGTGTAACTCAAATTTATGTAAAGTATTTGGCGACATATCTACAAGCTGCCAGAAAGTGACTTAGAAAAATAGCATAATAGAGATGTGATTTCTATTACTGACTACTGTAAAATATAGGAAAGAAAGTTCTCAAAACTTCAAGAGTATGGCTTTCTTTTACTTATTTTTGAATACAGGTTATTATAAGTTCATAAAGTTTATTTTTAAGTGACTAATAAGGACAGGCTGCTTGAAAAGCCTTCCCTGCATGCATATTTGGAGAACCATTTGCTCCTTCTGCTGTATTATATA
This sequence comes from Gracilinanus agilis, assembly GCF_016433145.1. Lineage (NCBI taxonomy): Eukaryota > Metazoa > Chordata > Mammalia > Didelphimorphia > Didelphidae > Gracilinanus > Gracilinanus agilis. Next base: position 1,394,756 of record NC_058136.1, on the reverse strand, counting down.
ACAGTGATGCTAAGAAATGGCAGATTGTCATGCTGAACAATGATGTAAGAAAGGGACCTTAAATACAAAAAACTAGAGAGAAATTCTGAATTTTCTTTAGATATGCCTTTTGAATCAGGTGATTCTCTAGAATTTTAATTATATTAAATATTTCATCTTCCAATTTGAAGAATAGTATCCTTCCTATAACTTTAAAGAGTGAGCAAAAAAAGGGTAAGATGAACTTACCTTCAAGAGATCCTTTGATAAAAGTCAAACAGAGTTGAAAGGAAATAGGCTGAGAGATCAAGAATACAAATTAAGAGTTTCCTGACTGGTGACAGGTACTGAGGCTCTGATTTTAAATCAAGACCAGCAGAAGCAAAATATGTCCACAAAAGGTAAGATGTTTGGCTGTAGGGAAACTGAGACATAACAATAAAAATGGAAAGGTTTCTGGAGCCATAAATAATTACAAGCTTTGACATACATTTCCCATCTTGATGAAATCTTTAATATTAAAATTAAGGTTAGAGAGAAAGTAACCACAGATGTAGCTCCCTTTTCCCCTGTCTAGAAGGTGTTCTCAATTTAAATATTGAGGAAAGGATGATCTTTTAGCAGGAACTGGGGAGATAATTCCAGTGACTTGTAGCTTGTACCATATATACTCAATTCACATAGGATGCTCTCATCATTCCTTTATCATCACAGAGAGAACCTCATTCCTGCAGGAGTTTGTGTTTTACTGTGGAACTTTCTGAACAAAGGTGAACAAAGAGCGTCCCAGCTGCGGTTCGAGCCCGCAGTTCGTGTAGTTCGTAGTCATGGGCCCATTCCACATTGCCCCATTTCTGGATCTAAGAGAATAATGTATATGATATGTTAGTGTCAAGTAATCTGTGGGAAATCACAAGAGTTCTAGATCTCTAAAGATTTTTCCATGAACAGCATTTGCTCAAAATTTCATTCTAAGAATCAAATCATAAATATGAAAGTGAAGAGACCCATTTCCCAGGGATCTGCTTTTATCCAACAAAGCTCTTACCTGGATGGAGTAGGATAGACCAAAATTTGTAATACAAATGGTGGTAACTAGTAACAACTGCCACCACCACGTGCTATGCCAACGAGGTCTGTGGTTGTGACCCTGTTTGCCATTTCCTTCTCTGGCAGATTAAGACAAAGAGAGGTTAAGTGACTTGCCATCTAGCTACCTCCCAGGCAAAGGCAGTTTAAATGACTTGCCCAGGGTCACAGAGCTAGTGAGTGGCTGAGGTCACATTTGAACTCAAGTCTTCCTGACTCCAGATCCAGGGCTTTATCTCCACTGAGCCGGGCAATGGCAAACGTGAGCAGTATCATACTGTGCCTCTGGGTTTTTTTCTTCCTCACAAGTGGGTTATTATAGTGGATATCTGATCCAAAAGCACTCCTTTCTTCACATTTTGCCATTTCTGCAGAATGTAAGCCAGTAGCAGCCTGTGAAATGCCACTTTGCCTATTCAGAAAAGTCTATACTCCCCAAGTGCTGCTTAATTGTGCAAGAATAGCATTGTCTAAGGCAGTGGTTCCCAAACTTTTTTGGCCTACCGCCCCCTTTCCAGAAAAAAATATTACTTAGCACCCCCCTGGAAATTATGAAACTATTTATTGAATTCAGAATAGAATGTAATACAAAAAAAGTGTGGCCATCACCACCCTCCCCTGGATTGCTACAGCACCCACCAGGCAGTGGTGCCCACTTTGGGAATCACTGGTCTAAGGACATGGGGCAGCTAGGTGATGCAGTGGATCTGGAGTCAGGAAGACCCGAGTTCAAATCCAGCTCAGGCACTTAATAGCTGTGTGAACCTGGGCAAGTCACTTAACCTTTGTTTGCCTTAATCCACTAGAGAAGGAAACGGCAAACCACTAAAGTATCTTTGCCAAGAAAACCCAAAAGTGTTACAAAGAGTCAGAAACAAGTGAACAACAAGAAGCCCCACTGCTGGGAGCAAATGGGATTATGATGGGTCAGACATAACCAAAATGACTGAACAACAACAAAAAAAGACAATGGCCCTCAAATGACAAAATCTCACTAAAAAGCAGAACCAAAAGGATGATAGGATGAAAGATTGAAAACTGGAAGGGATCTTAGAGGTATCTAGTTCAGTCTCTTCCTTGTACAGAGGAGGAAATTGAGGAGTGGAGAGCTTGGGTGACTTGTCCAAGGGTACACAGGGACTTGGTGACAGAGCTAAGTTTTGAAAATGAAAGGACATTCTCAATTTTTAGAATATTTAAGAAATTGAATTTTATTATCTTAAAGTACATAAAGAGGGACAGCTAGGTGGCACAATAGGAAGGAAGGAAGGAAGGAAGGAAGGAAGGAAGGAAGGAAGGAAGG
>NC_058136.1:1366948-1391885 GCF_016433145.1 Gracilinanus agilis | reverse complement strand
CCTGTTTATTTCCTTTTGAGCTATTTCCCACTTCTCTCATGAAATCTTTTTCATCTTTCTCATCATCTCAGATTTGAACTCTTCAATAGCTTGTGTCCAGTTTTCATTATTTTGGGAAGGTTTGTATATGATTATTTGTTTGATCTCCTCTGCTGTTTGCTCTTTTGTCTGGATTTTATCTGTGTAAAAGTTGTCTAATGTTACAGATTTCTTCTTGATGATCTTTTTCTTTTGGGGTTCTGGTCTCTGGCTTGCCATTGTTAGTCCTATACCCTCTCAGGGTTATCCTCACACTCAGAGTCTGTCTGTGCTCTTTAGGCTCCTGAGGTCTCAGTTGTTCTCAGGGTCAAGCTTCCTGGTGGTCCCCTCCCTTGTTCCTCTGCCTGAGGATCCTTTAACAGTTTCAGGGCATTGCTTCCACAGTTGTGAAACCCTTTTGCACTGGGTCCCCACTCAAGGTCTCCACCTGCGCTCAAGGTCCCAGTCCTCTTCTGCTCTCAGGATTCGTGTCTAGGCTTGAGTCCTCAGCCACACTCGTGCCTGCTCTCAGGGTCTGTGTTCAAAGTCCGCAAGCATTCTTTAGCCTCTTGGGGTCTTAAGTCTTGCTGCTCTCAGGAGCAGGCCCTGGTGACCCCAGGTAGCTGCCAAGGACTTAATTCATGCCCCAAACTTGCTCTAACTCTTGTGCCCTGGCTTTGGCACTGTAGGTGGTGTGGTGTGGGGGAGGGGGTAGCTCAGCTTGCATTTTAGTGAAAGCTGTTTCACCCCTTTATAACATGGAAATACCCTGATTCCACATACCTCCAATGCTGGACCTTGTTGTGGGGTCCCTTTGTTCCCCTGGATTTGTTTTTTTTGTCTTCTTGAAGAGTCCTATATGTTTTGGTTAAGAGAGGTTAAGCAGCTGCTTTTTACTGTGCCACCATCTTAACCAGGAAGTTAATGCCTCCTGTTAATTTTTCAAAAAATAAATATTAATTAATGTATAAAAATATGAGCATGAGTAGGATAATTAAATCATCATTTGTTTATTACCGGTTTTATAATATTTCAAGGTCATGAAAATGAATATTAATTCATATCATATAGGACAAGCAGTTCTAGGTTGACTTGAACCCAATTTAAAAATGGCCACTGGGATCAATTTCTCTAAAAGGAAATTTGAAAAGAAAATTAGAAGGGAATTATATAAATTTCCATTATTCCAACTGCCACCACTTTGTTTTTGCTTTAATTTATTTCTTATCTTCCCTTCCATTCTCCTCACAACCACAGACCTTGAAATTGTCTATAGTTGTTTTTTTAACATTTAATAATATTTATTTTTTTTAAAAAGTTAAGATGGTTACATGATTCATGTTCTTACTTTATCCTTCACCCCCATCTCCCCCGCCCCATAGCTGATGCTCATTTCCACTGTTTTTAATGTGTCATTGATGAAAACCTATTTCCAAATTGTTGATAGTTGCATTGGTGTGGTAGTTTCGAGTCCACATCCCCAATCATGTCGGCATCGACTCATGTGTTCAAGCAGTTGCTTTTCTTCTGTGTTTCCTCTCCTGCAGTCCTTCCTCTGAATGTGTGTAGTGTTTTTTTCCATACATCCCTCAGAATTGTCCTGGGTAATTGCATTGCTACTAGTACAGAAGTCCATTACATTCTATTTGACCACAGTGTATCAGTCTCTGTCTACAATGTTCTTCTGGCTCTGCTCCTTTCAATCTGCTTCAATTCCTGGAGGACTTTCCAGTTCACATCGAATTCCTCCAGTTTATTATTCCTTTTAGCACAATAGTATTCCATCACCTGCATATACCACAATTTGTTCAGCCATTCCCCAATTGAAGGGCATACCCTCCTTTTCCAGTTTCTTGCCACCACAAAAAGCTCAGCTATAAATATTTTTGTGCAAGTCTGTTTATCTATGATCTCTTTGGGGTACAAACCAAACAATGGTATGGCTGGATCAAAGGGCAAGCATTCTTTTATAGCCCTTTGAGCATAGTTCCAAATTGCCTTCGAGAATGGTTGGATCAGTTCACAACTCCACTAGCAATACATTAATATCCCAATTTTGCCAGATCCCCTTCTACATTCATTACTCTCCCCTTCTATCATTTTAGCCAATCTGACAGGTGTGAGGTGATATCTCAGAGTTGTTTTGATTTACATTTCTCTAATTATTAGAGATTAAGAATACTTTCGCATGTGCTTATTGACAGTTATGATTCCTTCATCTGAAAAATTGCCTATTAATGTCCTTTGCCCATTTATCAATTGGAGAGTGGCTTGATTTTTATACAATTGATTTAACTCCTTGTATATATGAGTAATCATACCCCTGTCAGAGTTTTTTTATTATAAAGATTTTTTTCACAATTTGTTCTTTCCCTTCTGATTTTGGCTGCATTGTTTTGTTTGTACAAAAGCTTTTTAGTTTGATATAAGCAAAATCATTTATTTCACATTTTAATTTTCTCTAACTCTTGATTGGTTATAAATCTTTCCTTTCCCAGAGATCTAACAAGTGTACTGTTCTGTGCTCACTTAACTTATTTATAGTTTCCCTCTGTATATTCAAGTCATTCACCCATTCTGAATTTATCTTGGTGTAGGGTGTGAGATGTTGATCTAAACCTAATCTCTCCCATATTGTTTTCCAAATTTCCCAGCAATTTTTGTCAACTAGTGGATTTTTGTCCCAAAAGTTGGGCTCTTTGGGTTTATCATATACTGTCTTGCTGACGCCATTAACCCCAAGTCTATTGTACTCATCCTCCCTTCTGTCTCTTAGCCAGTACCATACCGTTTTGATGACTGCTGCTTTATAGTATAGTTTAATTTCTGGTACTGCTAGACTACCTTCCTTCACATTTTTTTTCATTATATCTCTTGATATTCTTGATCTTTTGTTATTCCAAATGAACTTTGTTATAGTTTTTTTCTAATTTTGTGAAAAAACATTTTTGGTAGTTTGATAGGTATGGCAGTAAATAGGTAAATTAATTCTGGTAGAATAGTCATTTTTATTATGTTAACTTGTCCTACCCATGAGCAATCAATGTTTTTCCAATTGTTTAGATCTAATTTTAATTGTTTGGAAAATGTTTTGTAGTTGTTTTCATATAATTCCTGTGTTGGTTTTTGTAGATAGATTCCTAAGTATTTTATATTGTCTAGGGTGATCTTTAATGGTGTTTCTCGTTCTACCTCTTGCTGCTCTGATGTGTTGGGAATATATAGAAATGCTGATGATTTATGTGCATTTATTTTGCATCCTGGAACTTTGCTAAAGTTATTTATTATTTCTACCAGCTTTTTAATTGATTCTCTAGGATTTTTTAAGGAGAACATCATATCATCTGCTATCTTCTGGATTTGTTTTTATGTCTTCTTGAGGAGTCCTATATGCATGGGGTTAGGAGAGGTCAAGCAGCTGCTTTTTACTCTGCAGCTATCTTAAGCCCCCATTGTCTATAGTTGTTTTTGCTTCTACACTCTTTCCCAATGTTAAATAATAGAGATGATAATGGGCATCCTTATTTCACTCCTGATCTTATTGTGAAGGTTTCTAATTTATGCCCATTGCATATGATGCTTGTTGATTGTTTTAGGCATATATTGTTTATTATTTTTTAGGAAAGGTCCTTCTATTCCTATGCTTTCCAGGGTTTTCAATAGGAATGGGTGCTGTATTTTGTCAAAGGCTTTTTCAGCATCTATTGAGATAGTCATGTGATTTTTGTTTGCTAGATTATGTGGATGGTTTTCCTAATGTTGAACCATCCTTGCATTCCTGGTATAAATCCAACCTGGTCATAGTGGATGATCCTCTTGATCACTTGCTGCAGTCTCTTTGCTAGTATTCTATTTAAGATTTTTGCATCTATGTTCATTAGACAGATTTGCCTGTAGTTTCCTTTCTCTGTTTTTGATCTACCTGGCTTTGGAATCAGTACCATATTTGTGTCATAAAAAGAATTTGGTATTCTTCTTTGCTTATAATATCAAATAATTTGTATAGTATTGGGATTAGTTACTCTTTGAATGTGTGATAGAATTCACTTGTGAATCTATCAGGCCCTCGCAATTTTTTCTTAGGGAGTTCTTTGATGGCTTGTTCAATTTCTTTTTCTGATATGTGATTATTTATGTATTCTATTTCTTCTGCTTTTTATGTTGGCAATTTATATTTTTGTAAATATTCATCCATATCTCCTATATTGCTATTTTTATTGCCATATAAATGTGCAAAATAGTTTTTCATGGTTGCCTTAATTTCTAGTACAATGTTAAATAATAGAGATGATAATGGGCATCCTTATTTCACTCCTGATCTTATTGTGAAGGTTTCTAATTTATGCCCATTGCATATGATGCTTGTTGATTGACTTAATGGGTGCCCCAAACTTGCTCTAACTCTTTTGCACTGGCTTCGGCACTGTAGCTGGTGTGTGTGGGGGAGGGGGTTGCTCAGCTTGCGTTTTAGTGAGAGCTGTTTCACCCCTTTATAGCATAGAAATGCCCAAATTCCACGTTCCTTCAGTGCTGCGCACTGTTTTGGGGTCCCTTTGTTCTTCTGGATTTGTTTTTATGTCTTTTTGAGGAGTCCTATATGCATGGGGTTAGGAGAGGTCAAGCAGCTGCTTTTTACTCTGCAGCTATCTTAAGCCCCCATTGTCTATAGTTGTTTTTGCTTCTACACTCTTTCCCAATGTTTATAATCCCTTAATATTAGTTAAAATAGGATAAAGTGATAACATTAAATGTCATGAGTGGAAAGGGATGGATAGAAATGTGTAGATCTCCTCTCAACACAATTCTCCCTTTTTAAATTAAAAAATAGATACATTTTTGTCACAACAGGAATGCAAATAACACCTTCTACAAAGCAGTGATTCTAAAAATAGATAACTGATGGAAATAAAAAGGAGTATACTATTTTAAATTTTGGGAATATGATATAGAAAAGTATTTTCATATATGGAATAGGAGGCTAGCATTGAATTCAGGAAGAGTTCCATCAGTCTTCTTATAAGACAGAGTTTTAAGAATGCAAGAAACTTCAATAGCCATATATAGTCTGATCCATATCTGTAAGAAATCACAATTACAATATATACAACAAGTAAATATCCAGTCCCTGCTTGAAGAAGACCTTCATAGAGGGGACCCCACTACCTAAAAAGGCAATTCTTTTTACTTTTAGACAGGTCTAAATATTAGGAAGCTTTCTTCTATCATCAATTCTAAATTTAAGCCTTTGCAACTTTCATCCATTTTCTCGGGTTCTTCCTTCTAGTGCCAAACGAAACAAACCTAATCCCTCCTCCAAATGGCATCTCTCCCTTGAATTTTTTTTTATCCAGCCTAAACATAAACAACTACTACAATTTACCTTAATATGCCATGAACTTAGGGAACTTCAGCATTGTGGTTAACATCTCCTGGATTCTTTCTAGCTTAACAAGTTTCACTTTTGTTTTTGATAAACTAAGGCATCCAGAATTAGATAAAATACTCAGGGTGAGGTGTGATGAGTGCATAATGTAAGGATGTTATCAATATTTTGCTTCTGGGATCTGTATCCCTTTTAATCCAGTTTACTCTTCCATTAATTTTTGAAGGTGTAATATATGAGTATTTTATGCTAATTCTCATTAATCTTGCAGGCCACTAAGATATCAAGATCTTGTTTAGGATAACTGTTATGAGTGGATTACTATCCTATTTTATATGTGTGAAGTTGATATATTTTTTTACGCAAGAGAAAAAATTTACATTTATTTCTGTTGAACTTAATCTTATTAGATTCAGGCCACTGTTCTAGTCTGCCAAAATACTTTTGGGACTTTAATTCAGTTATTCAGTATGCTAGTTGTTACTCTCAGCTTTATGTCAACTGAAGAGTTTATTAGGCTGTCATCTATATCTTTACTGAAGTCATTGTTAAAAATGCTAAATAGCAAAGGGTCAAAGATAGAATCTTGAGATAATATACTGGATATCTTCTGCCATGTTGACCTTAAACAATTAATACCCCTTCTTTCAGATATGCTAGTTGTGTGACTAATGGCAAGTCTTTTAAACTCTGAGGGCCTCAGGAAAGTCACTCAGTTGATAAATTGCAGAGCAGATATCAATATACATTGACAGAGAGAATTTCCACACCGAAAGGTCAATGTATTAATAAAATCACTAGTCTGATTATAATATATGTATGTATGTGATAAGTGTATATAACATATGTATGTGTGTGATTTTTAAATTTGTGATTATATATTTGTGATTTGATTTATAAATACATATCTAAAATATATGCATATAGATATGAACACATATATGTATTTGTACATATTCACATATGTATATGCAAAATGTATAAATGTGAACTTAGATAATAAATAAATTATATTAATATAGCACTAATAATATAGTATTATAGCTAATGTTATAATACATGCTTTACTGGCATTAAGGTTGTATCAGGGAACATGAATAGTGGATAAGTCACATTCATTGGGAATATATATGTGTAGGGCATACATATGCCTTGAGCAACTCTCATCTATTCTACACTTCTACTCTTGACTACCTCTGCTACTCTACCTTTAGATTCCTCTATAACGTTTCTTTCACCCATTATCTGATTGAGTGTAGCTGATAGACAATCTTCCTTTGGAAGGAGGAGATCTCATACCTTTTAAACACAATCCGAGGCTATAAAAGTCCAAGACTATGCCAGTGCCAGGGATTAGGAGAAACTGATTCAATTTGACTCAAGGGTACCAGTTGCTAAATTACAAACAGCAAATCATGGATTAATTTATTGTTTTGCTGATTATATAAATATTTTTAAAGTTTTGGAGGTAACATTAATGAAGATTAACTTTAAAGTGTTTCAGCAACATTTTCCCCCAGAGAGAGTTGTTAAATGTTTATTAACACAGACATGTGTGCATACACTCAGTGATAATTTAGATTTTATAATTGGTGTATAAGATAAAGTCAAAAATATATTATCAGAAAAAGAAAATTGGTCAATCATTTAGACAGAAGGAGGAATAATTGATGGATAGCCTGGTGGTATCCAAGGTGGGGAGAAGGACCTAAAGGAAAGACTAGAGTATGTTGCATGCAAAAGCATTTATGACAATAAATGGGCAAGAATTGAGGGAATGAAAAAAATAGATGGATTTTGATATATAGCAGTGTGATGCATCATATATCCATTGATATATTGAAGATAATATTGTTACACTAAGTGATAGTCCTATTATAATACAATTCTTAAAGTACATTATGGGTTAAATAGGATCTTTTAAAAATAGTCATTTTAATTACACATACATATAGACATATGTATAGGTACATTATAGATCTGCTTTACATGTAGAATGATCTCTTTCACATCATGGAGGATAGAGGCATGACACCCCAGGGATGTGGAAAATCTTCATAAAATATTTTGGCCCACCATTCATACCAATAAATGTCATGATTTTTTTTCTTTTTTGTAATATTTTTCACCAATTACATGAACCAATTTTTATTTTGGATATTTTCCCATAGTTAGATATTTCATGTTCTTTCCCTCTCCCCCAAACCCCCCTAAACCCCCTTAGCCAATGTACAATTCCACTGGGTTTTACATGTATCATTGATCAAGACTTAATTCCATATTATTGATAGTTGGATTAGAGTTGTTGTTTAGTGTCTACATCCCCAATAATATCCCCATCAGCCCATGTGTTCAAGCAGTTGCCAAACAATTTTCTTAACCTTCATTTTTTACATTTGATCCAAATTCTCACTTTTACTTTCTTCCTCCCTGCCCTCCTCATTGAGAAGGCAATCTGAAATACATTTTACATCTGTTCTGGTCCAAAAAATCTTTCCATATTAGTCATTTTGTAAAAGAGAACTCAAACTAAAGAAAAGTGAAGACATAAAGTGAAATATAGTATGTCTTTATCTGTATTCAGACTTCATCATTTCAGACTCTAGAGGCAGATAGAGTTTTTCATCACAAGTACTTGAGAATTGTTTTAGATCCCCTGTATTGCTAAGAAGTGATAAACCACTGTAACATGGAAAATGGCAGGGTGGAATTCTACTCATAAATATTCATCATATAGCAGTATTGATTTTACTGGGTATAATGTTTTCATGGTTCTGCTCACTTCACTTTCCATACATTCATGTAGGTCTTTTAGGTTGTTCTAAAATCATCCTTCTCCTCATATTTTATATCACAATATTATTCCATTAAAATCATATAACACAAACTGTTCAGCCATTCTCTAACTGATGGACATCACAGTTTCTAATTCTTTGCCACCACAAAAAGAGATGTTATGAATATTTTTGTATAAACAAGTCCACTTCACTTTTTAAAATTCTCTTTGGGATTTAGAATTAGTATTGCCTTTGTAATACAGATTGAGATCTGTTACTCATAGGCCACATTCTTTCACCTTTTTTTAATTGATTCCTTTCATATTCTTGATCTTTTCTTTTTCCAGTTGAATTTTCTTTTCTTTTTCTGCAAAAGACTATGAGAGCAATTCAATTGTTATGATGCTGAATAAGTAGATTAAATTAGATAATGTTGTCAGGTAATATTTATTGTATTGGCTAGGACAACCCATGAGCAATCTATATTTTTCCAATTGTTTAGATCAGACATTATTTTTGTGAAAAAGTGTTTTATAATTATGGTCATATAATTCTTGGATTTGTCTTGGCAGGTAAAAACTCAAATATTTTATACTAAGTACAATTAATTTAAATGGAATTTATTTTTCTATCTCTTTTTTGTTAGTCCAATTGGTAAGTTAAATAAATAGTGATGGGTTTTCTGGATTTATTTTATATCCTGCAACTTTGCTAAAGTTGTAATTATTTCAATCAGGCTTTGGATCCTTAGGATTCTTTAAGTATATCATCATATCTTCTGCAAAGACTGACAGTTCTGTTTCTTCATTGTGTATTCTAATTCATTTAACTCCTTTCTTCTCTTATCAATGTAGATAACCTCTCCAGTAAAATATTGAATAATAGTGGTGACGATGGGCATCCTTGTTTCACTCTTGATCTTATTGGAAAGGCTTCTAGCCTTTCCCATTATGACTGATGCTAGTTGATAGTTTTAGATAAATACTATTTGTCATTTAAATGATAACTGCACTAATTCCTATGCTCTCTAGTCTTTTTAATAGGAATGGATGTTATATTTTCTCAAAGGCTTTTTTTCCATCTGTTTAATCATGTGATTTCTATTGGTTTGTTATTTATGGAGTCATTTATGCTGATGGTTTCCTAATATTAAACCACCCCTGCATTCCTGGTATAATTCCCACCTTATCATAGTGTATGATCTTTGTGATATATTGCTGTAATCTCCTTGCTAATATATTATTAATTTTTTGCCTCAATATTCATTAGCAAAATTGCTGAATAGTTTTCTTTCTATGTTTTTGTTCTTCTCTGTTTAGGTAAAAGCATCATATTTTATTGGAAAATGAGTTTGGAAGGATGCCTTCTTCAGCTACTTTTGCAAATAGTGTGTATAATAGTGACATTAATTGTTCCTTAAATATTTGGTAGAATTTATTTGTGAATCTATCTGATCCTGGAGATTTTTTCTTAGGAAATTCATTGATGGCTTATTTAATTTTTTTTCTGAGATGGGATTTTTAAGTATTCTATTTCCTCTCCTGTTAATATAGGCAATTTATATTTTGTAAGTATTTACCCACTTTGCTTATATTGTCAAATTTGTTGGCAATTAAAATTATTTTAATTTCCTCATAATGTTTGGCGTTTTCATCCTTTTTGTTTTGATGCTGGTAATTTTGTTTTCTTCTTTTCTTTTTTAAATGAAATTAACTAAAATTTACCTATTTTACTGTTTTTTCCCATAAAACTATCTTTTAGTTTTATTATTAGCTCAATTTTTTTTTTACTTTCAGTTTTATTAATCTCACTTTTGATTTCTAGGACTTCCAATTTGGTATTTTATTGAGGATTTTTAATTTGTCCTTTTCCTACTTTTTTAGTTGCATATTGAATTAATTTATTTATTCTTTCTCTATTTTATAAATATAAGCAATTAGCAATATAAAATTTCCCCTAAGCTGCTTTGGATGTATTCATCTAAATTTTGTTATGTTGTCTCATTGTTGTCATGCTCTTTAATATAATTATTGATTGTTTCTATGATGTGTTCTTTGACCACTTATTCTTTAGAAGGAGATAATTGAGTTTCAAGTTATTTCTTAATCTCTCTTTCCATGGACTTTTATTAATGTAATTTTTACTGCTTTATCTGAAAAGGATGTTTTCTCCTTTTCTCCATTTGCTGGTAAGATTTTTATGTCCCTAATACATGGTCAATTTTTGTGGGAGTGCCATCCACTGCTGAAAAACAAAAACAATATTGTATTATAGTCTTTTCTTTCCCAATTAATTTTCTCCAAAGGCTTGTCATAGCTAACTTTTTTTCTAAAATGCTATATACCTCTTTAATTTCTTTCATATTTATTTCTGGTTAGATTTATATAGTGCTGAAGGGAAATTTGAAACCCAAAACTAGTATAGTTTTGCTATTTATTTACTCCTTTAACTCATTTTACTTCTTTAAAAATTTGGATGCTGTACTACTTGGTCCATATATGTTGAGAATAAAAATTACTTCATTGTCTATTGTACCTTTTAACAAGATAAAACTTCCTTCTTCATTTCTTTTAGTTAGACCTAGTTTTATTTTAGCTTTGTCTGAAATCATGATTGCTACCCCTGCTTTTTTTCCACCCTCAGCTGAAGTATAATCAATTCTTCTACTGCCCTCCACTTTTACTATGTGTGCATTTCTGTGCTTTAAAGAGGTTTCTTTTAAACTGCATATTGTAGAATTCTGGATTTTATTCCTTTTTACCATCCATTTCCATTTTATGGTGTTAAGATTAAAAATGATAAAGACTGATATAATAAGAGAAATTAGTAGTTTAATTAAAGCCATGGAATTTCTCTTATTATATCAGTCTTTATCATTTTTGATCTTAACAATTAGTGATTTAATTCTATTCACATTTATAGTTATGATAATTAATTGTATATTTCCTCATATCATTCCCTTTCTGTTTGTTCTTCTCTCTCTCCTTTCACCTCATTCCTCCACACAAATGTTTTACTTTCGACCACTATCTCCTCCATTCCTTCTTCCCTTCTATAAGTCCTCTCCTTCCCTTTTCCCCATACCTCTTTATTTCTCTTTAGTGTAATATTGATTTCTATTTCTAATTGAGTGGGTATGCTATTCCCTCTTTGAGCCAAATCTGATGAAAATAAGGCTCTAGTATTTTCCACCATGCTCCCATCTTCCCCTTCTATAAAATACTTATTTTGAATTTCTTTCATATGAGACAATTCATCCCACTCCATATCTTCCTTCATTCTTCTTCCAAATCTTTCTTCTTCCTTATTTTGTTGACATATCTTCCCATTAGAAACAACTTACACCCATGACCTCTTTCTATGTATATTCCTCATAATTAACTTAATATTGATGAAGTTCACAGGAGTTATAAATATGATTTTCCCATATAAAAATATATGCATTTAACCTTATGAATCCTTATTCTTCTCTTGAATTTTCTGTTTGCATGTTAAATTTTCTATGAAGTTCTGGGTTTTTTTTTTAATTAGGAATTTTTGAAAGTTCTCAATTGCCTTATATATCCATTTTTTCACTTGGATTATCCTGAGTTTATTGGCTTGGTGATTCTAGGTAGTAATATTAGTTCCTTTACATTTCAGAATATCATATTCTAGACCCTCTGCTTTTTTATCATGGTAACTCCTTATGTGATCCTGATTTTGACTGCATGATATTTGAATTGTTTCTTTCTAGATACTTGAAATATCCCCAACCACTCTTTAGAATGGGAACCCTGGAATTTAGCTATGGAATTTCTTAGATTTTTTTCCTTTTGGGATCCTTTCAAGAAGTGATTGATAAATTTTTTGAATTGTATTTTATCCTCTGATTCTAGGATATCAGGGCAGTTTTCTTTTGTTTTGTTGATAATTTCTTGAAATATGATGTCCAGTTTCTTTTTTTATTTTTGGTTTTCAGATAGTCCAATAATTCTTAAATTATCTCTCCTTATTTGATTTTCTCGGTCAGTTGTTTTTCCAATGAGAAAATTCATATTTCTTCTTGTTTTTTCTCTTATTTTTTGAATGTTCCTTAAAGTGTCATGGAATCATTATTTTTCACTTTCCTAATTCTAATTTTAAGAAACTATTTTCTTCATTGAGCTTACTTGTCTCATTTTTCATTTGGCTAACTCTACTTTTTAAAAACTTATTTTCTTCAGTGAATTTTTGTACCTCCTTTTCCATTTGGCTAATTCTACTTTTTTAAAAGTTGTTTTCATAGGCAAACTTTTGGATATCTTTTCCCATTTTTTTGCATTTCTTTTAAAAAATTTTTATTCTTTTTATTTGTTTGTTTTCTTGCATTACTCTCATTTCCCCCAAATTTTTATTCTAACTTTTTAATTTGATTTTTAAAATCCTTTTGACCTCTTACATTAGATTTTGGGAGGTCTGAGACCATTTTGTATTTCATGCTTCACATGTAGCTATTTTAAAAATCATGTCCTATTTCTATGTTTATACTGACCCTCTTTGCCATCAGAGTAAATAGATTCTTTTTTAAATTTGTTCATTTTTACCAATTAAAAAATTACTGTATAATAATGAGCCCTGCTTATGGATTGGAGAAGGTGGTGCTCCACATTTCTCATGCTAAGGCTTGGTGCCTTGCTTCAGGCCCTGGGATCTAAATATGACTCACACTATTAAGGGATCTCCTTGCTAGTTTGGATAGGAACCTTCACTGGTGTCCAGAACTGGTCAGAGATATTCACTATTCACTTGCATTAAGGGCAGAGTCTCACTGTTGACCAGTTCCAAGAGTAGAAACTCATTGCTGGAAAAATCCAGAGTCAGAGCCTCACTGCTTTCATTCCCAAGAGTTGGGTGCTTTGCTTTTGGCCAGCCCCAGAGACAGAGCCTCAGTACTGGTTGACTCCAGGCACAAACCTCACAGGAGCTTAGCATCAGATTGGGACCTCAGTGCTGAGGGGCCAGGGCTTAATGTGACCCCTACAGTGTTCTTCCCTTGCTACTTCCTGTGCAAGCTTTTCAACCCAATAAGACAGATCTCATATTGTGGTCCTCCAGGTTGCTCTGGTCCAGAAAACTGCTTCAGTTCCCCAAATTTTGATATGAGGCTTTTTTTTAGGATTATTTTGAGGGGAATTTTAAGAGGACTTAAGAGGATGGAATTCTTAATCTGTCATCTTGATACTGGAAGTAGTTAAACAGGGCATACAAGGAGGCCCAGAAAGACAAACCAAATATGCAAGACAGCATATTTTATTGGAAAGTGTATTCTAGGTTCAAAAAAACAAATAACCTTAGAATAAAACTTTTGGAGCACAGTTAACTAATACATTAGATCTTGTATTATAATACATAAGAATTAGCCTGACACAAAGGGTACTTTAATTTTAGTACTAGCTTTACTTCTAACTTGTTCCTTAATTTTGGGAAAATCATTTTACTTCTGTATAACTCGATTTTCTCATCTTTAAAATGAGATGACTTGGCAAGTTGATCTCCAAAATACATCACTTTCAGCTTTAACACTACGATACATACAGATACATATTGTGGCATTGTCCTCTTGCTTGTTCCATGAATCAGAAGATTCATTTCTTGATTCTTTGCAGTTAGTCTGACTATTCCTCAGGCCAGTTTTGCTGTCCTTCCTCCATGCCAACTACTGAACTCTCTGGATTCCTTAAAGTCACAATAAAAATCTTACCTCCTTAGAAACCTACTCCAAGCTTTGTTAATCATTTCATATGTATAAGCACATAATATACATACATACACATGATACATATATGTATAAATGCATGTGCATGTATATGTCTGTCTATCTATCTATAGCTATATATCTTGCTTTTATACTGTCTCTAACCACTAGATTTCAAGCTCCTTGAGGGCAAGAACTTCTTTTTTGACTCTTTTTGAATTTCAGTTATCACATTGCCTATTATGTAGTTGGTGTTTAATAAATGTTCATTGAGTTGAATTGAACATTGAGTGACAATAAAGTGGCATGCCTGTTGCTTAACTATAGTCATTTAATTAATGTATATGCATACACATACATATATAGTCATATATAGATAGATACATATAGATGTATACATATATGCATATTCACACATACCCTAAGGAAGTTTGGCTTTTATTGTTGTTGTTTTGTTATGAATATGATTTATCTTGTGATTTCCTCTTTTTTTTCTGCTAATAGGTAAGCACAGAGTAAAATCTTCTTAATTGAATGTATCATGAAGACAGATTTTTGTTAATTGAGGTTTATTCTACTCTTTTCTCACTGGTTAGGTAAAACCCAGATAGCCCAGTAACCATGCATTTTCATGCACATAGGGATATTTATATTAATTTAAAGGATGTTCTATCAATTGAAATTTAATTTAATTCAGATATAGCTTGCACTGTTTGAAAAAAAAGAGCAAATTAATACTATAAATAAAATTGCAAGGGGAATATTTGACCTACTTAAGCTCATAGACTCTAAGATTGCAAACTTTAAAAGTACAATGATAGCAGTTTTATATGCATAATGATTGGTATGCTAATTACAAACCATTCTTATCTATTCACTAAGATAGTTTCTTTATTCATTAAAGAAAGACTTTACTTGGCAACACTTAAAAAATTATACTGGTTCAAATGTTGCATATTCTTGAAGCAAATAGCACTGAATATTTTTCCCAAATATTTTACACAAATTTTACTCATTATCCCAAATTAGCAAAGCTTTACTATAGAATACATCACTCCTTCTCAATTATTAATAGTCAATCAGTTACTAAACATTTATTATGCACTTTCTATGTGACAGGCATTGTTGTAATCACTGGGGTGGGGAGCAGTATAAACAGTACTTACTTTCCAGGAACTCACAATCTAATGGAGGAGGTTGCTTGTAAACAAGTAGAGACAAACATGCTATTTATAGGATAAATTTGAAATACTTTTGAGAGAAAAGGAACTGAAATTAAAGGAGTTTGGAAAAGACTTCCTATAAAAGGTCAAATTTAAGCTGAACTTCAAGGAAACAAAAACACAGAATGAGGAAGGAGGGAATTCCAGAACTGGGGGACAGCCAGTGAATATACTTGGAATCTGGAGATGATTTGCCTTGTATAAGGAATTGCATAGAAGCTAGTGTCACTGCATTGCATAGTGTGTGTGTGTGTGTGTGTGTGTGTGTGCGTGCGCACATGCTGAGGAAGGGGAGATATGATGTAAAGGTATTGGAGTGGCAAGGAAGGGGAAGATAATGATGGGTTTTAAACAATATTGGATTTTATATTTTAACTTAGAAGTGATAGGGAGCCAAGGGAGTTTATAGAATAGAAGGATAATAAAAAATTGTACTTTAGGAATTTGAAAACTGAGTGGAATGTGGAGTAGAGTGCAGAGATATTTGTGGCAAAGAAATAAACCAAAAGGGCATTGCAGAAATCTAAGTCTGAAATCATGAGTCCTTGTACTAGGATGCTGGCAGTATTAAAAGGAAGAAGATGGCATATTATATATTATGAAGGCAAAATCAACATGCTTTGGCAACAGATTAAATATGTGGGATGAAAGGGAATGAAGAATCAAGGATGAGAACTGGGTTGTGACTCTGGTTGACTGAAATTATGGTGGTACTCTCTAAACTAACAGAGAAGTCATACAGAGGTGATAGTTGAGGGGGAAAGATAATGAGTTCATTTTTGCATATGCTACATTGAAGTCTGTTGGACATTGAGTTTTAGATATGCAATAGATAATTAGAGCTGACAGGCTAGAGATCCTGAAGAGAGGTTAAGGCTATATAAGTAGATGTGAATATCTTTAGTATAGAAATAATAATTGAATCCTTGGAAACTGATACACTTTCAAATGATATTGGGGAAAGAGAAGAGAGCCCAAATAATAATTCTCTGGGATATTCACATTTAGCAGATATGAACTGTATAAATATCTAGTAAAGTAAATTTTCAAATGGTCATATGAGTAGGAGGAGAACCAGGAGAGAGTAGTGTCACAAAAACCTATATAGAAGCAAATGTCATGAACTGATCAGCTTTGTCAGAGGCTGCAGAGAGGTCAAGAGGAATAAGCATAGAGAAAGGGGCATTATATTTTATTTTTAGGAGACAATTAATATATGACTTTGGAAAGGGCAATAGAAGGTAAGATTTTAGCTGGGAATGGAGGGAAGTCAAGGGAGTCAAGAGACAGAGATGAGAAGAGAAAACATTCCAGACATAGAGAAGAGCCAGAGAAAATTCCTAGAGAAGAGAAATGGAATGTCTTCTTTGGGGAAGAGCAAGGAAGCTATATATTCTATATGTAATTATAAAATGTACCTAGATATTTACCAGTTTATCATTCTATACCTTTCACTCTCAACCCCGCCCCCCTTTCAACATACACATTCACACTTGCATTGTGTCTTAAAGCTGTGAAGTCTGGGCTTTTGATCTTATGTAAGCTAACTTCCAGGGGGGAAAATTTAAAAAAAAAAGCTCATTTGATTCCTCTAGAAATAAGGTTGACCTATTGTATGAGGTACATATCTATTTATTTCACTTTTAACCCTCTCACATAACCTCTCCCTCAGTTATTCATGATTGTGGTTAGAGATGGCCATTTTCCCCTGCAAAAATGGGCCATTTTTTCCTGTTTTGCAAAATCTGGAACACAGATCATTATACTGCTTTTGGCAGCTAATTTGAACATCAGCGACTCAACTTTGAGAAGAAGCTATTTCTGCCCTAAAGAATCTCTGCATTTTCAGACTTCAGTAATTGAAAAATCCCCAAACACTCACTCACAGAGGAGATACACATTACTGTAGGAACAGTCTACAAATTGTAAAGTATTCAATTTACATCCCTAGCACCTCAGGGCAGTTGTGAAGAATTTATATCTTTGGGAACCTTTGAACTAACAAAAGATAACATTTCACAGTAAAGTCTACTTGCATAAAAGTTTTTAACTCCTCTCTCTCTCTCTCTCTCTCTCTCTCTCTCTCTCTCTCTCTCTCTCTTTCTTTCTCTCTCTTCTCACTTAGGACTTTTGCAGGAAAGGATTCATATTCACTGGAATGTTCCTCTGTAACCTGGGATTTAGACATAGAATTAGAAGATGAAAAAGAGAGAAAAATAAAATTGGGAGCATTTCATCTATTAAAAATGATACCTGAATTTATGAGATAATTATTCTTAATTCAGTACCAAGTTATTCATGTAACTCATTGTTTCAAAGCTGTCATCATCTTTTATCTTTATGGTTATATAGCTAAATTAAGATGTAAAGGTCTAAGGTTCTTATCCAAGTAAATTGATTTTTTAAATGATAAATAAGGTTTTTGATGATATTTAGGAGAAATGCTTTTAGTTTAACAACATATAACATCCATCAAACCAACTTCTCAAAAGGTTCCAATTAACAAATAAAAACTATTTGCCTCATTAATTATAATGTGTACCCAACTTCCCTTCCCTCAAGAACCTTAAATGAGTCCTTTAATTTAAAAAATCTGCTTCTACAGTATTTTGTTTCTTATATCTTCCTAGTCTTGTAAATGAAGCTGTAAGAAATTAGCAACAGATAATAAAGGACCTATATTCTCTAGTTTGAAAATGATCTTCTCTTCCTTTTCCTTCATCCTTTGATCAGAAATGATTTCTAGTACAGTAATTGCTATTTGGATGACAACCTTATCTCTTACCAATTTTTACATTTGACCTGAAAATAGAGAAGCCAAAGGATAATTTGTTTCTTAAAGCCTTCCCTCACTGTTTGGTTATAATTTTCTATCTAGTACTAACTATTCTATGGCATTCCCTAATGAAAGTTTTAGAATGCAATCATTAGTTAACATTTTTTTTCTGGTAGTCATGGTAGGGGGTGCATTTTATATATATATATATATATATATATATATATATAAATTGATAAATGCTTCTGCTAACTAATAACACAGAAATCAACAGTCTTATAAAACTGGTTTATTCAGCCCAGAAAATTAGGCAATCCATCATGACTGATTTGTTCACATTTCCCCCTGCAAATAAGTGAGATGAAAACTTTAAAACCAATAAGATAATGCACTTAAGAAATTCAGCTGAGAGAGAAGGAAAAACTAAGTTGCCACTGGCATCAGTTAAGGAAAATCTGTCGTGTTTCCAATTATTTCAGGAGATTTTTGTATTCCAATTTGCTGCCAGCCTGGCTTCATATAACCCCCTTCCCCCACTTTTTTTCCCAACCAAATCATCTGATCTTAAATCAGAACAAGCTCATCATATCACACTATGAAAGGCCAACAGGGGATAAATGACACCAGATGTTATATGAGTTTTCTTTTAGGCTTTCATTTCAGCCTTACTGCATTCCCCATGCTGCTTTTTACTTGTCAGAAACTAAAATGTGCTTTGATAGATAACAACCCTATTTTCTTCACTGGCTGGGCTTAGAGAATACCATTAAGTATTGATATTGAGGGTGCTTAACTAGGGAATGCAATCACAGTATCCCCAAAATTAGAAGCCTAGAGTAGTGTTTCTGTGCCAAGATTTTAAAAGACATCAAGATTGTTATTTTTTCCCCTGCAGAAAATCACAGAGGTATAGTGATAGGAGAAAGACAGAAGGAGATCATCAAGTTGTCCCTCAAAATGACAACAAAAAAACTTAAAGTTCTAGACCCTTTTTTAGGTTCTGGCACCATCAAAAGAATAGAAATATTCCTCAGAAAATATTTAGGAATGTGTCTTTGAAATTTAACTCCTATTTTAGTACCTGTATCCCAAAGCCAAATAAAAGCCTAAAATACTTTTGTAATTTGGACCTAAAATTTACTTAATTCTTTACTAAGCTAATAGGGTTAAATTGAAAGGGGAAAAAGAGTAATATTAGAAAAAACCTATGTGAAGCCTTTGTCTTCAGTGGATCAGAGACATCACAGTCTTGGTCACTGAACCAGTACTGACAAAAGAGAAAGAAAAGAGAAAATCATCTTCATAATATTCTAAAACACCTGAGAAAAAATTTTTGAGGTTGTATGGATAAACTAATCTAATTTGGCTGAGTGAAAATAGAGCAGGATTATAAAATCTAGGAAGTGACCTACTTTTTGGTTTTGAGTTTGATGCACAAACAGGAAAACACAGGTATCTCTTCCATATCACAACTTTCTCCATCAGAGTTTTGATATATAACTGGTTGCCATAAAAAATTAAATGAGAACTTTATGGAAGTTTTGCAGATGTTGAAGATGACACATGAAGTCTAGCAGATAACACAAAAAAGTTTAGAAACTCAGAGATGCTAAAATATATGTATAGTATTGTATAATATCAACATATTTTATCGTTTCATACATAAATATACACAATTTTAAAGTAAAAAGTACTAAAAGTTAAAGTTTGGAAAAAGAACATGAAAGCCTGAAGATGAAAAATAAAGGTAAGAAATATAGAGATTATGTTAACATTGACCTACATATAGCTGATGACTAAAAAACCCGATTTTTACAATAAAGTACAAAAAGTGGAAAAAAAATATTCAGGCTTACCTGGTGCAAAGTAAGGGTCAAAAAATTTATGTCTATTTTCCAAATGGTGGTACCATGACCCTAAACCCCATGATGTGGAAGGGATAACTATAGTTCACTGATGTCATATGGTGTCACTGGCTAAAAAAGTAAAGTATGAGATTTGGTTCATTGACTTACTTTTAAAAGACAATGAGGAATAGCAAGTGCTCCAACAAAATCCTTCCTCCTGAGTCTCAATCATCTAATCATTGAAGAGTTCCATGTGTTTCATCAGCATGTCCCCATTTGATATGCTTACACTTTGTGTAGGAAGATCTCTCTCAAGTGCCTCCAAATAAAAGACCATGTCCCAAAATTTCATTGAATTCATTGGAGGAACTCATCAAACTCATCAGGGACTTATTTGAATAAACATTCCTTCTAAAGGAAATTAAAGAAAAAGCAGCCACTTATATAAAATATTAGGAAGTCCTTAAATACCAGATACCACCAAATAAGTAAGTTATTTATGAATAGTCCAGACTCTTAAGTATTATCTGAGTTATGGTCCCTTCAAAATGTTCAATGCTTAGAAATATTTTAGTTACTTGCTCCAAATGTTACTTTTAATCAAATCATTTTAGCACATATAGCTCCATGATAGAAGGAAAGTACATCAATAGGGATTATTCCCTATGCATTTGCTCCCTTGTTTGAATGATCTCCCCTCCCTCAGTGTAAATATATGTCCTCCTCTGTCACTATATTGTTCACCAGCATAAAATCAGCTCCATAGTTCCAGAAAGGAGAAAGATTGAGATCATAATCCAAAAGGGTGGCTAAGTTCTTGAAGCAAATGTGTAACTTGCACGTCTTCTAGGAACACAAGTAATATCCCATCTCTGATACTTCTTTTAACACTGAGATCCTAATTCTTCTAATTCACAGTGCAGTCCTGTGTCCATTAAGCAATACACCCTTCTACAATTGAAGAGAACATGCAAATGAATTCCTTAAAGTTGCATAAGACAATTGTCCATATTTTAATTCAAAAGTAAAGGATTGATTTTCCTTCCCAACGTAATTTTTTGGTTTCAAAATGAGTTGCTAAATAGAGCTGATGAGAATGTGTGAATTAGTTAAAGCAGCATAATAAAATCATTGAGATGCTTAAATGTAAAATAAGGGATTGCAGGAACTTTGGATCGAAGTAAAATTGATCACTAAACCCCAGGTTGGCTGAACTATTCTTAAATTGCGTTCCCAATGCTTGGTTATTGATCATCATATTAAATACTCATTATGATTTGATGCACTGCACACTCCTTATAGGGATTTATTGTGCAAAGCTCTTTCCACCATAGCTTGTGTCTATGCATACAAAATGCAATGGAGAATTGAAGTATTATCCAGTTATAGTACATGCCACTTATAAAGAGGTCACTTATCTGAAAAAACTTAGCTATTCAGAACCCTATTAACAGATTTCACAAAGCCAGTCTATGATACAATATTTTGTTTATGAAACTCTCTTCAGCTATGATTTAGAAACAATTCACTATTATGGTAACCAAATTCATAAAACATCATCTTCCTAATGTAGCATATTGGATGTAGCATATTAATTGCCTAAGTAAGGAACAATGAAATCATCAAATTTATGTTAACTTATATTTGCATACTATGTTACAGCACATTTTCACAGCTGTAGTGGAAAGCATACTGTCTCTGGAGTTAAAGATCTGGACTGGGGTTCAAATCACATGTCCTAGTTGTATTATCCATGTGACTTCAGGCAGATCACTTAATCAGTATGATCTCTGATTCCTTATCTGAAAAGAATGGGGAAGGAGAGGAGTGAATAATTGGCCTTTTCAATCATTTCCAACTCTAAATCTAAGATCTTTGGATCTCATGCTAACTGCCTAAGCATCCTGTAAAGCAGCCATAGATAAGTGCCTCAATTTTACAGGTGGAGAAAATAAATTTAAGTGAGGTTAAATGAGTTCTCCCAAGTCTTGTGGCTGGGGGAAGGAGACCTAAGACTAAGGGTTTTTTTTTTAATTTACATTTATTCCCTTATGTCATGCTATTTTGGGGATCCTGATGGCCAGATACTGAGTAAAGAAAAATGAAAATCCTGAAAGGAAAATAAATGAAACCTAAAAACACACTTATCTTGGTCCTTTAGTGCCTAAATTCACCACACTGGAGTAGCCGTGGAGGAATGGTTACAATGTAATTTTGGACAATAATTGAAATTTAGAATGATCATTATCCTGATTCATCAAGAAAAGGTGTAATTATATTTGGTGTTCTCTGTTTAAGGAATTAGAGAAAACAATTATATTTTAGAAAAAAATTCCATCCAAAGGGATTTTCTTTTTTTGTTTTGGTAATTAAAGAAGAAAGATTTGATTTTCTGTGAAATTTATTTGGAACCCCTTCCTCTTTATAAATGTGAGGTAAATGTAGTGTTTGTTGCATTTAACCAGATATTTCAGAGGAAATTGGTGCTCTGTCCTACATTATCTGATTCAGATTCTCTGCTCTACTTTTCTCATAGGAAAAGCCATATATTTAATTCAAATACTGCATTATGTTAAAGTTTTGTAGTTGCATAAAATAATATTGTGTTAGAAAAGATTTGAGAGGGTATCTGTTTTAGCACTTGTATTTTACAAAAAGGTCCTAGGGGTTGGGATTTAGCTTAATTCATGCATATCATACAGAATCAAGGGATTTGAACCTAGGTACTATATACTACATACCAGTGGTGGTGAACCTATGGCATGGGTGCCAAAAGTGGCATGCAAAGCACTATCTGTAGGCACATGTGCCCCACCCCCACCCAAAGTTCTTTTCTAGAGAGGCAGAGAAACTCAGGCAAAACTGCTCCCTTTCCCTCTCCACATGCCTAATGACATTTTTTCATATCCCCTCACCTCTGCCCAGTAGCCAATGGGAACACACAGGGGATAAAGTGGGAGGCTCACGGGCAGCATAGCTGGAGGGGAGTGGAATACTCAGGCCGCTACCCTTCACTTTCCTACACTCACTGAGAATATTTCTCATTTCACCCTCCCCTATGTCCAGTAGCCAAATGGGAGTGCGTCCTCCCTCCCCTGTGTGGGGTAAAGGGGGGCCAGGTATGCTTGGCACTTGGTTGGGGATGAGGCACAGCACATGGTCTTTAAAAGGTTTGCCATCACTGCTATATACTATACACTATGCATTGTGCGTCTCTTCTCAGTCTAGTGAACTTGGCTGTGAGTGAAAGATTGGACCCTGCCTTGACTGCTGGCCCCACTGAGCAAGAACAACTGAGGGAGACCCAGACCATAAACAGCAGCCTATTTGCTTTAGGACCGGTTATATTGGCCCTGAACAATAAGGAATCCCATGTACCATATTAGAACAGCAAGCTTATATATCTGCTACAGAATTTTTTGAAGGGCAGGGCCAAAATGCTTGTGTTTGTGACTATTTCCCCATAGGAAAAAAAATTCTCAGAGTCCTTCAACTCACTGCAATTTACCTGTTTTATTGTGTTAATGGCACTTCCCGAGCCAACAATAAATAGAGGGGCCAGTCTTTTTCTCCAAAAATTATAAATATATAACATATATATATGTATATATATGTATATAATTGGCTTCCAAATGTATCTAGCATGGAAATTTAGGTTGTGTGTATGTTTTAGCAACAAATTAAGAGTTTTACATTAAAAACTGTTTTGATATTTATAAAAAAGTATCAAGATAAAAATCTGTAGTTAAGAGAAACTAAGGCACATTAGTCAAAACATGTTCTATTTATTGGCAAGGCTAGCAATGACCAGTAACAAAGGTCAATGGCCCCTCAGTGACCAGAAACATACTTTACAATAAAAGCATTCTTTTATACATTAAAAACAGTCTAATATATTTTACATTGTCATGTAGGATAAAGAGAATATATGGGGGCATCTGGATAGTACAGTGGATTGAGAGCCAGTTCTAGGTTTAAGACTGGCCTCAGATAGTTCCTAGCTATGTGACTCTTGACAAATCACTTATCCCCATTGCCTGGCCCTGACCATTCTTCTTCCTTGGAACCAATATACAGTATTGATTCTAGGACAAAAGATAAGGGTTTGAGAGAGAGAAAAAGAGAGCGAGATATTTCCAGTTAAGATGGCGGCAGAGTAAGGAGCAGCTGCTCCATCTCTCCTGACCGAAGCATACAGAACTCCTCAAGGGGAAATAAAAATGAGTCCAGAGGAACGAAGGAACCCTACAACAGGGAACTGCATTGAAGGTACGCAGAATCGGGGCATTTCCACGCTATAAAGGGGTGAAACAGCTCTCACTAAAACGTGAGAGGAAGAAGCTCCTCCCCCCATACCGCACACCTTGCACAAAGCCAACGCACAAGTGGGAAAACAGGACTGGGGCAACCAGATAATCACTGGCAGCCCCAGGGCTTGTACCTGTGTGCTGCAAGACGAGGGACCCCAGGTGGCTGGGGGCTCGCACGGACTTTCCCCAAGCATCCAGGTAGGTGAAGGCACCGCCTGGGGCTGGGACACAGGCCCCTAAAACACAGCCTTTCCCAAACGCTGAAGGCATCACCTCAGGTGTGAATAAAGATCTCCAGCCCACAGACTTTCACTACCTTCTGCAGGGGTGAAGGCAGTGCCCTAAGAGCAACAGCACAGGCAAAGGCAGTGCCCTAGGCTTGAATAACGATCTCCAGCCCAGGCTTGGACCTCCAGTGAGGACCCGGTGCAGACCAGAGCGTGGCTGTGGAAGCAGCCCCAAAGACTGCTGAAGGAACCTCGAGCAGAGGGGCAGACCGGGAACTACCAGGAGGCCTGACCCGAGGACAAGGAGACCGGAGCCCCCCGGGACTTGCAAGGCCCAGGCAGACCCTGAGTGCAAATACAAAGCTGAAAAGGGGTGGGGCCAACAATGGCCAGCAATAAGGAAGTCCAGAAGAAAAAGACTATCAAGAGAAACTCTGGAACACTCGACAACTTCTCCACAGAGAAAATCCAGACAACAGAGGAGGGAAAACTAAAATCCAAACCTCCCCAAAAAAATGAAAGCTGGTCACAAGCTATGGAAGAGTTTAAAAATGAAATGCTGAGGAAGATGGAAGAAATCTGGCAAGAAAATAACAGTTTAAAAGGCAGAATTTCGCAATTGGAAAGTGAGACAAGACAACTGAAGACCAAAAATGACCA